>NC_068359.1:66264304-66306804 GCF_020536995.1 Dreissena polymorpha
GCAAACAAAAGGAGGTTTCTTCACCGTCGCTACATGTCTTCACCATGACAAGGCCGGGGGTTGCAGACATTGGGAAGTACAAATATTTCCTGCAGCGGAAGTACACATTCTATTTGTTGTAGTTTGTCCAAATGAAATAAGTGTAAATAAATATTTGCGTACAATTTACTTTTTTTAATTTTATTAAATAGCTGCTACATACCGGATGCCCGGAAGCGCATTGAAGTGTTCGTCTATGAACGACTTCCATTTACGTCAGCTCAACGCAGTCTGAGTAAACATTTCTTTCATGTAAAAATATGAACATGAATTAATTATCAATACCAATTACCGCTCTGGTTTTCATTTTCACTGGCATTTTAACTAAACATGCAAAATATGGGGATATGAAATACATTTAAACTTAAATTTATAGGCTAACAATCAATTTAGTTGTAATTAATTTAACAACCTTGCGCGCGTCAGTGATGTGGGTTCTTAATTGCGCTCAGTGCGTGTAACTTCGTTTCTTCTGTTACAGCGCCGCCAATGTACTTGCGAAGTGTTTCGCACGTGCCACAAACGTCCTCTCTCGGTTTGGCAATTCGAATGTGCGGAAAATGCTTTTGAAAGAAGTGATTATAAGGCGTCGTACACTTCGCTCTTCGCAAGCAGCAATATATTAAGAGGCGTTAATAATAAACTAAACATTCATACAATTTAGATACAACATCACATTATAGACCGTGAATCATGGTTCAAAAAATAAAAAAGCAATTGTCTGAAAATATTCTACGATCAACCACATGTCTTTCATTCAATGATTCAGTGCAAAAACAATACGTGACGTGGTTTTTTGGGTACGAAAAAAAAATTGTGTACGAAAATTTTGGGTACGAAAAAAATTTTGGGTACGAATTGTTTTATTAGGAAAGATGGGATACCTGTAAGTATACTGGGGTACCCAAAAGTATCATTTGAAAATCGGTGTACGGTGAAGTATACTTCAAAGTACCCGGGGTACGGGGAAGTAGTACCCGGGAGGAACTTGACCCATTCAGCCGTACTATCGCACTGTCGCCATCATATTGTCGCACTCTCGTCATAGTATTGTCGCACTGTCGTCATCGTATTATCGCACTATCGCATTGTCGCCATCGTACTATCGCACTGTCGCCATCGTATAGTAGCACTGTCGTCATCGTATTGTCGCACTATCGTATCGTATTATCGCACATTCGCATTGTCGCCATCGTACTATCGCACTGTCGCCATCGTATTGTCGCACTGTCATCATCGTATTGTCGCACTGTCGTCATCGTATTATCGCACTATCGCATTGTCGCCATCGTACTATCGCACTGTCGCCATCGTATAGTCGCACTGTCGTCATCGTATTGTCGCACTTTCGTCATCGTATTATCGCACCATCGCATTGTCGCCAGTCTACTATCGCATTGTCCTCATGTATTGTCGCACTGTCGTCATCGTACTATAACACTATCGCATTGTCGCCCTCTGAATTTAAATGTGTAACCACGATGGCACTAACGGTATTCCGTAATTAAGTAATACAATTTCGAGATGTGAAATCGATAGTACTCTCGAAAATAGGTGACATAACAATATACACACCATAAATAATGCAAGTAGGTTGAGCATTGTATATATATAAATATACAAATCACTTCACATGCACATTTTGCATTCCTGAGTTTACCACGTGACGATGATGATCAATCTACTTCCGTTATTCATGGTTAATGGTAGTTACCTGGAAGACAAACTCAGTAAAATTGGATTACCGAATATACTTTAAATATGAAAACTTAACAATATTTTCAAGTAATGTTATATACCAGTGGTAATATTTTAATGAATATAAACTAATAATTGTAAAAAAATAAGGTGTTTTAAAACTTTTCTTTTTTTCGTCAATCTGGTTGACGGTCCCTTTAAAACACACGTGTAAATACATATCTCACGCATAAATGCAAATCAATTTTTCGCAGAAAATTATGACGTTATGAAAATGACGATTTACCGATGACGTCGTCGAAGTCATTAAGGATGGTTTTCTGATGGCGCGATTCATATATATATATATATATATATATATATATATATATATATATATATATATATATATATATATATATATATATATGTTTTTGTAAAACTTGAAAAAAAGTTATGTTCACGTAAAATATTTATATATTCTCTTCGTTTAGGTGATAAATGACTGTTATGTCATGAACATAGTGCAAACTTTCGGAAATGGAAGCGCTCTAACGAGACACACAAATTCTATCTTTTAGACTCGAAGTTAATTAATTGAACATGCCTACTTCATACGAAAAGAATGCTTTTTCCCGAGTACTTTAAGTTATTATAATTATCAATCATATGCACAAGCGATTTACATATTTTATACAAACTTAAGGAGCAAAAGTCATATAAATCAGCAGCACATAAGATAGCGCGTCGACATATTACGGTAGATATGAACATAGTGTTATGATTTTAGCTCGGAACAAAATGTTTTTGTTACGCTTACAAACAACAATATACTTTCAGAATTGTATCAATCATAAGCATTAACGAAACACACATACACACTTAAAATGACATAGCAAAATTAATGTTTAAGTAACGTTTACAATATATTGCGATATGTCAGTGTCTAGATAATATGATAACCTAGCATGCTTTACACTTCATTCTCGTTAAAATTCAATAAACAATGCCCAGCGATTCAAAATCGAAACATGCCACTTCATGTTCATACTTTGCGTCGTTCGTTTCATATCTTTCTTCGGGAATGCGAGCGTGCAAGCTATAAAATACACAACACCATGAGTGAATTTTCATGAACAGTTTCGTGGTGCTTCAATCTGAAACAACCAAGGGGTACTTATCATTTATTTCCAATAAGTATAAGCATCATACTCGAAACTTAATAAACTAGTGATTAAAATTCCAAGACACAGCATGGATCTGTATTACATTACATTATGGGGTTTCACTTGACAATTCGAAGAATGTACTTGAGATTGGGTGTTGATATGTCTACGCTTTTCTTATTGCAAAAACATTCTAGGTATTTCAGTTTTTTTATAGCTCTGCTGATAGTTTCAAAACGCACATGTTTTTGGTCAATTGTATGTTCTGTATGCGATCATTATTGATATGTTATTGGTAACATATGGGTTTGAAAAATTAGGTATCGCTTAACCGTATAGGTCTGTATAGAATTAGAATCTCAAATTTTATCAAATAATTTCAAAAAATTGAGAGCTACACACATTTTCAGAAGATACTGATTTGTTATGGAAAACATATTATTGTTAACTGATTATATACTTTAGCAACGAATATATTTCCTACGCAGGAGCACACACTTCCCGAATAATGTTTGTTTTCAGTCATTATCATTTTATCAGAAAATAAATCGATATAACGAAACGATTATTAACAACACCGTACAGCGAACCTGTTTCAATGAAAATAAATCATATCGCTTCACTGACATCTGCATAATATTACGCTTCCTGATACAGTATGTCAGTTCAACCAGAAGTTGTTATATCACTCAATTTTTAGAGGTAGTTCATATAAATCGGAAGCAACTATAAACTTATCATTTTTATTACAATATAATCAGATTAAACAGGACAAATAGTTTGATACCAAGATGTTATATTTTTATAAACAAAAAGCTACATGAACATTAAAAAACATATTTTACAAATATTTATCGCAAGTACTCGAGACGTCATTATTTATACATCAAACGCCACAAATTATATTCATCCCCGCACACAATGCAGCGTCGTAGCGATTATTTTTCACTATTTCTTATAAAATGGAGGTCGCAGAGGTATGATAAAATAGAAAAACAGATTACTGCCTGATCGTTTTGTAATATATTAGGCCCGGCACGAATAAAAGAACGGCTCGACAAGCCTCGAAATTAATTTTATTCTTGCCTGTTGTATTACACAACAATCTGGCAGAACACTGTTCTTCTCTATATATCACGCATTCATTAATTTAATATCCGTTGTATAGTTGCTATTTAAAGAATGTAATTTAGTATAATTGTTTTCCAATTTAAGTACATGTACCATGATATAACCAACATTACATGATACATGCATCTTCAAGTGTTACAATTAATACGCTTTATTGTATCATGGTTAAGAACATGCACTACCAACTAAGTCTTTCGAATAACAAATCTACAACTGGTTTCATAACACGAACGTTATTCCTAAAGTGCATTTATATCAGTAAGTGTAAACTTGCTACGATAACATGATATACGTGGTTATAAACTCAACATGGAATTACCTTTAAATCGGACGGACAACGTACTTTTTAGTGCAATTCATCTCTTATGTTTGTTTACTTAAATTTCAAACAAACACGTAATCAAATTAACTCTTAATATATGAAACCACAAAGTGTAGACGTGATACGCATTATTTGCATTAACATATTTATTATTTTGTTCCCTTAACCATATTTGACCAAAGGTATTGTAAACTTTGTCAAATGAGCATAATTCCATTTCAGACGTTAACATTGTTTAGTGCAAGGACCTTGCTATTTGTCCGTATTTCAAAGATTAAATATCTTGCACAAAATCTGACGAACTCATGCTTATTCTATTGGAATATGTATGCATATACTTGTTACTCACATTATCAATCTCGCACGTCAGTAATGCTCGTAAAGAGGGGAACACAAATATAGGTTCAGCAGTTATTTATTTTCAACAATACAGTATTAATTATTTACAAAGTAAAATAATAGGTTCATTATATGTTGTTTGTTATGCAAATAGAAACTCGATGCATGCTTATTCATATACCTAAATACATATATATAAAGACTTGTATGGTCTTTGGTCCATATGTCGCAAGTAGACATATCAAGATGGTATATTTGTGATTAATAATACACCGTAGGTATGAGGCAGTCAGAAACATCTTATTTATAAATACCGGGGTAACACGTTGATGTTAAGAGCAATTGATTACTAAAGACAATACATATAGTTCCAAAACAAACAACATAGTATGTGCTAAATTAGTTGTAAATATAAACACAACTGTGCTAACTGATACGACAGATGCAGCTACACAACTTTGCAATTAGACTTATAAGATACATTAGTTGGGACGAAAGGGTTATTCCTTTGTTGAATACATACTCGTTGCAAATGTATGAATTACTACAAATACGCATCTACTATTTTCTTGTAAAGGAAAACTAAATAAAAACACAACACACATCAAACATAGTCAGAAACACTCCTGAATGCTGCACATTGTATATCTGGAGTGAGTGTCGTAAAGCGTTACGTCAATGTCACATTTACTGAAATTTTCAGACATGAGATATGCCGTTGAGATAATGAATTCGCAATTCTTCTCGCTATACATGCGCATTTCAAACGGTCAGTTAGGTTTGTTAATAGGTATTTCCATTAACTGAACCCGTTAAGAGGCATACTGTATTACAACTAAAATAAAATAATGCATTTACTTGTTTATTAGTTGACATAATGTTATTTCGAGGTATATTCAAATTCCGTTGACGTCGAATAATTAAGCGATAACAGCTGCATATGAATGCATGTCTGAATATTTCACTTAATGCTATATATGAGTCACTCGTGCGAATCAATTAAAATATCGTTATATATATATCATTATGTTTCGGAGTATAAATCAACACCCGGTTAATTAACACTACAACAAAGCGTTGGTTGCTTTAAGATGAGCGTGGTGTTTGTACTGAACAGCCTCCATGAAGCACGGTGTACAGGATTTATTGATATCATGATATACCCTATCTTACAATTATCTAAACTACTTGATCACATTGTATGTTCAGCCAGGTGAATTTGTTTTTTATATAGTTTTTTCGTGACTCGGTTTATTTTTATTTGTATTTACTATAAAATACAAAAAATGTTTTCTGCTTTAAAATAAGTAGGTGAACGTCCTGTTTTATTTAGGCTTTGCTCTCAACACTTGAATAATTACTACGTTGCTGCGCTATTTTACTTGACTTAACTATAATGCTTCCTAATTTTTGATATATTTATCCGACTAGGAGGAGCTTCCCGCTATATGCTTTGTCACAACTCTCATTTAATGTATTGGCGATTTCGATAAAACCTATTGATATCTAGCAAATATGTGGTTCCGATAGGCAAGACGGGACCAACTGCCGTATGTTTGAGATACGTGTAAGCAAATCACAAGCAAATGTATCAAGCGCATAAGATTGGCTTCACGTCTGTTGTCAATACAAATGCGAATCGACATACTACACAATGCAATAAGAATGATTCAACTGTAAAGTAATTTCAAAACCGTACACGTACATGTAGTTGTATTTATATCACATCTGCAATCAACATGACATCTTCCTGTTGGACAAAAATAGTGGTCAGTCATTGGTTCAAAAGTCACGAATTAAACGCATTTTATCTTTCTTGCCTGTATGATTTGGAGTTCGAATTATCATCGTCATTGTTATATAACCTGGTTTTGATAACATAGCCACACATGTATATGTAGTTTGTCCATGTCACGAAAGGTTTATCGAACACATGTTTATTCACGTATACGCAAATCCAAACACAAAGTTATTTATGATCAAGTCGTGTTTATTTTATGGCTGCAATTATAGTGATTACATAAGTGTCTGTATTACTCCGAAATAACACAAATTGTATGCTTTATATATTGCATATAAATAGAAACACGCTTAATGTTTGGTAAGTCTTTTATATATATCTATAGTTGATATAAGTTATGATACAGGGAAATGTTTTCCGACAGCTTTGTATCAGGTTGTGTACCATTGCAATGCGAAGATCTGCTATATGAGTCAGGATGCATGAAATGCTTAATCATAGCAGTCTATTTAGAATGATATAATTTTCACGCTTAAACATGCAGCTGGTAGGGGGAACTGTAAAATAAGTATTGTCGAATATTGTGGAGCCTAGAACTACGTATGCTACATTTGAAATAAGGCAATATGTGTCATGCCATTTTGCTAACAACAGGCTGCTTTGTTAAAACTTACATGTATTTACATGTTCACGTTAGTATGATTTATATAAATTGTTACAAACAATAAGTGGCAATGACAATCCTGTTCACATACGTTCCAAACATTCAGCAGAAGTGGTATGTGAGCCATTTGAAATTATTTGAGATGGACCTTATTTGAGACCGTGTACAACTTTGACATTAGGAATTATATAAAGCGGACTCTTTTTCTATTTATCCGACATAATCAGATTTAAAAAGACAGATTCACTCATGTCATACCGCACCATATAATAATCCGATGACAAAGAATTTATTTCAGTACAAGATACAAGACATTTATTTTAAGATGTTGTTTACAAACAAGTAACATTAGCTATCAAAGCTATTTTCCGACAAAAACAAAGTCTTAACAACAAGGTACACAAACAACTACATAAAAATGAAGATTATCACATATAATTAATAAAAATACATAAAAATACAAAATGATTGCTAAGAACGATAATCATTATTGCAAGTAATTGACCAGAGTATTTAAATGGACACACAAGACTTTTCAAATACATACCTGAGTATACTCAGTTATGTACAAACGCATTAGGAGCAGAGGCTTACAGTATTATAAATACCATCTGTTTACACACACAAACATACGTCCATACTATACTTTGTGTCTCACTATATCAGGAATACACAAGGCAAGCCTAGGACAGGTTTCAGCGAGATAGGTCGATCCTATGCTCAAGTATTCACCCTTTTCAGGTGGCAAATAAACAGTGCTTTGTTGCCTTGTCACTATCATGGCAACAGTTAACTAAACACGTAAGTCAAAGCAATACATGTATCTTAAAAATACAACAGTTAAACAAACATGCATACTAAAACACAATGAAATTCACTGTCAGTCCTGCAAGGCAATACTGGATATTATGTGATTTTAACAGAGTTGATCTGTAAAAAAACACCAATAAGTAAAAAAACTATTTTAAGACACTGAACCAAAACAAAGAGGCGGATACCCTACGATTTAACTATTTCTAAAAACCTATAACTTTAAATCAGATCTCAGGTAACTGAATGACGATAAATTGATGTAGACAGGCAAGGTTTAAAACGGCGGAAAAATCAAAGCCAATGCTAATAGCATGCATGGGCTGCAAAATAAAGAAGCACTGTTAGCATTGACAAAAGCATAAACACAAACGGAGCATATACAACTGGGACCACACAAAGTCCTGATCAGTCTCTCAAACTCTTTGTAGTTTTCCGCACAGCGGATAGTGTTTGGGAGGCTGTTCAAAACCTTGGCGGCCTCGAAAATTAAGTTTTTCTTACCACATGATCACTGTGAGTGAACAAAAACTGTCACTTGACCACAAAAGTCAACGTCAATAGTCATTTTATGACAACAAACAGCCGCAAAAGGTAGGTTTTTTTCCAACATCTTTGCTGATCATCCACTGACTTTCATACAACCTGGTGGAGGCAATATGACATGCATATAGCTTTCGTTCGGTATATCACGCGTTTTGTATGTTGCTCTGATTTTCGAGAACACTTCGACACAAAATTACAAAGTGTTCTCGAAAATTAACTATCACAGAACTGTCTATGCTTTACCAAACGAACATATATTACATATGTCTATGCATAAACAAACAAAAATATCTACCGGATAATAAATGAACGTTTAAAGAGTGAAAAATAAATAAGGCAAACGTCAGCAGTACGTTCAGGAATGGCAAACGTCAGTAGCATAATATGCAAACGGTAGTAGACGAATAAATGCAGGCGTTTAATTTAATAAAAAAACACGTAAAACAATATAATGTATGCTAATTCAGATTTAAATTAAATATAACAAGTTAAGATTGATGTTATTAATTAATGCACGACATATATAAATTATGCAACAACAAAAATGAACTTATGTTAAAGTGATATTATGGGCATCTAACAGTTTATAGGTGTCACATTGTAAATCGAATCATTCCTGTCGTCAGTTGTCAAAACGAAAGTACGTTTGATATTCAAAAGCATTATATTTCTCTTGCCGGGATATTTTTTTAAATATTTTGATGCTGCATTAACAAATATAAGTGTATATGAAGTAAAAACACCAAACATAAACAACGGTTGCGATAGACACCTATAGACTGTTAGATGCCCATAATATCACTTAATACTTCGCAATAATTCGACATATATCTGATAATAAAAGGTTTATAACACAACCATTGCATGTACCATGATGGTTTCTAGTAAAAGTAATAATTTAATATGTTTCAGTTGAAATATATACTTAGAATACCAGCTTGGTATGAGTGTTTTGATTTATTGATGAAATTGTATTCACAATATATATATATATATATATATATATATATATATATATATATATATATATATATATATATACTTATATTTATATTTGATTATGTATGTGTATTTAATTATGTTTATTTTATATTTTTTACTTTATTTATAGTATTTACTTTAACATGCTATTATTACACAGCTTATTAAACAAAAACTTACGTCATATAAAATAAACATGAAGTTTAAACATAATTCCGTAATAGACCAATTTACCATATTTGTTTAAAACATAAATACATATGAATCGCGCCATGAGAAAACCATCCTTAATGACTTCGACGACGTCATCGGTAAATCGTCATTTTCATTACGTCATAATTTTCTGCGAGAAATTGATTTGCATTTGTGGGTGAGATATGTATTTACACGTGTGTTTTAAAGGGACCGTCAACCAGATTGATGAAAAAAAGAAAAGTTTTAAAATACCATATTTTTTTACAATTATTAGTTTATATTCATTAAAATATCACCACTGGTATATAACATTACTTAAAAATATTGTTAAGTTTTCATATTATAAGTATATTCGGTAATACAATTTTACTGAGTTTGTCTACCAGGTAACTACCAGTTAACCATAAATAACGCAAGTAGATTGATCATCATCGTCACGTGGTAAACTCAGGAATGCAAAATGTGCATGTGAAGTGATTTGTATATTTAAATATATATAATGATCAATCTACTTGCATTATTTATTGTGTGTATATTGTTATGTCACCTTTTTTCGAGATGTACTCTCGATTTCACATCGCGAAATTTTATTACTGAATTGCGGAATACCGCACTGTCGTCATCGTATTGTCGCACTTTCGTCATCGTATTATCGCACAATCGCATTGTCGCCAATGTACTATCGCATTGTCGCCATGTATTGTCGCACTGTCGTCATCGTACTATAACACTATCGCATTGTCGCCCTCTGGATTTAAATGTGTAACCACGCAGTGTTATAGTACGATGACGACAGTGCGACAATACATGGCGACAATGCGATAGTACACTGGCGACAATGCGATTGTGCGATAATACGATGACGAAAGTGCGACAATACGATGACGACAGTGCGACTATACGATGGCGACAGTGCGATAGTACGATGGCGACAATGCGATAGTGCGATAATACGATGACGAAAGTGCGACAATACGATGACGACAGTGCGACTATACGATGGCGACAGTGCGATAGTACGATGGCGACAATGCGATAGTGCGATAATACGATGACGACAGTGCGACAATACGATGACGAGAGTGCGACAATACGATGGCGACAGTGCGATAGTACGGCTGAATGGGTCAAGTTCCTCCCGGGTACTACTTCCCCGTACCCCGGGTACTTTGAAGTTTACTTCACCGTACACCGATTTTCAAATGATACTTTTGGGTACCCCAGTATACGTACAGGTATCCCATCTTTCCTAATAAAAAAATCGTACCCAAATTTTTTTTCGTACCCAAAATTTTCGTACACAATTTTTTTTCGTACCCAAAAAACCACGTCACGTATTGTTTTTGCACTGAATCATTGAATGAAAGACATGTGGTTGATCATAGAATATTTTCAGACAATTACTTGTTTATTTTTTAAACCATTATTCACGGTCTAATATGTGATGTTGTATCTAAATTGTATGAATGTTAAGTTCATTATTAACGCCTCTTAATATATTGCTGCTTGCGAAGAGCGAAGTGTACGGCGCCTTAAAATCACTTCTTTCAAAAGCATTTTCCGCACATTCGAATTGCCAAACCGAGAGAGGACGTTTGTGGCCTGTGCGAAACACTTCGCAAGTACATTGTCGGCGCTGTAACAGATGAAAAGAAGTTACACGCACTGAGCGCAATTAAGAACCCACATCACTGACGCGCGCAAGGTTGTTAAATTAATTACAACTAAATTGATTGTTAGCCTATAAATTTAAGTAAAAATGTATTTAATATCCCCATGTTTTGCATGTTTAGTTAAAATACCAGTGAAAAAGAAAACCAAAGCGGTAATTGGTATTGATAATTAATTCATGTTCATATTTTTACATGAAAGAAATGTTTACTCAGACTGCGTGGAGCTGGCGTAAATGGAAGTCGTTCATAGACGAACACTTCAATGCGCTACCGGGCATCCGGTATGTAGCAGCTATTAAATCAAATAAAAAAGTAAAGTGTACGCAAATATTTATTTACACTTATTTCATTTGGACATACTACCACAAATAGAATGTGTACTTCCGCTGCAGGAAATATTTGTACTTCCCAATGTCTGCAACCCCCGGCCTTGTCATGGTGAAGACATGTAGCGACTGTGAAGAAACCTCCTTTTGTTTGCTGAAGAATGAATGTTTTCGCTTCACGAACACCGACCGCCTAATTCCGATACTTGCCGCTGGATTATCTGCAGCACGGCGTGACAACGTGCGCTCTATATTGTCAGCTCGAGGTCGCGAAGGATTTCCGTGTTAGACAGCATGTGGCATTTGTATTGTTGCTATAGTGTTTCATTTAACAAGTAATGGTAAATATATGATGTATTTTGCACATTTGTTTGTATCGCAAAACGATAGCATGAGTAGGCGATTATTTAAATCGAAAAAAAAAGTTCACGAAAATTAATTGTACGAAGAAATTTGTAAATTAATATAAACACAATATATGGCATAACCAAACAGTAACACATTAACGTCATCGGTATCAAAAACAAAAACATTGAAATTATCAATCAATCATTACGGACATTACAAATATAAAAGATATCCGTAGAGAATTGGTAAAAAACTCCGTACGACATCACGTCAAAATTACGTCGTAATGACACTCGTATCAGCGTTACATAGGTTCACGAAAATGGAAATGATTATAGGCTATAGGAAGAAAAGTATGACGTTTTATACATATTTCGAACCGGAAAAGAACGTACATACCGAAAATGCAAAAAAAGTAAAAATCGAAAAATTTGTCAATAAGGCTAGTTTTCACATGGCGCGATTCATATATATATACTGCGTATGAGTGAAATAATATTTCAAAATTGTATACACATAATCCCGAATGGTATTGGTAAGTAATCAGATCTGGTTAATTACTTGATAGCTTATATCTGACACCGGAAACATACCATCAACGCGGACAACCTAATACGCAACCATATTTCCTGTATCACACTAATAGGTGGTATTTTCTCAAACTGAATAATGGTGATCTAAACAATATAAGCAGACTCTGCCAAACAACTTCTAAACTATGTTTAAAGGCTAATAACTCTTTCATGAGTGCACAACTGTGCAGGCAAAACATGTTGGGCACATCTTAACCTTTTGTGTTAATATTTTACGATAGAATGCGATCGCTTGGAAAATTTAGGCGAATGTTACTCTTTAAGCATTTTATATTTATGGAATACCTATTATTACCATCTCACCGACACACCGACTCGAACTTAAAACAGTTTCATAATGAGATTAATTTATTGCTTGACTAAGAATTGTATCGAAATGTGCGTCATTGTAACGCGATATAAAACATAGTTAATCACTCAAGGGGAAACTCAACATATGCATGTATTGAGGGACAGAGATACATATTGTTAACTTTTGCAAACAAGGTTTAAATTAGTTATGGTGGGATCATATTTGTTTTTTGACACGGTTTAAACTAGTTATGATGGGCTCCTATTTAGTACTACTTTCGTGCACACACATACAGCTCACTAATTCTTAAAGGACATTTTCACGTTTGGGTAAAGTGACCGAATTGAAAAAAATTGTTACAGATTCGCAAATTTTCGTTTGTGTTATGATATTTGTGAGTAAACAGTAATCCTGAACATTTACCATGCTCTAAAATCCATAATATGCATCTTTTGACGATTTTAATACCCGAAAATTATAAAACGTTGCAACGCGAAACGAATTAATAATTTGGAGAGTTCTGTTGTTGCCGTTATATTTTGAGAAACTACGAGGATTTGTTATATGAAGTTTAAAATACACCTGCCGTTGTATCCGGAAGGATGGCCGAGTGGTCTAAGTGGGAGACTTGTTTACTCCAGGACTCCAGTGGTCAGTGGTTCGAGCCCTGCTGTGGGTTACTTTTTTCCTTTTCTGAATATAGGTATTTTTATTTTACTGGAGCTTTTTATATCCAATAGTCACATGTATCAATATAAAGCATTTAATGACAAACTTCAAAACATGCCCAAATGTGTGAAAAGGCCACTTTAAAATTGTTTTGATTATTTTCCAGTATGCTATCACATGAGATCTTCATTACTGGTGTACATAGTGTCATAACTGGTCCAGTGTACAAACCAACTTACACGACTGATTCTATTTAAAACGTCATTCTATGTAATGGTCACTGTCAGTTGTCGTACACAGAATGTTATTTCAAAATGTTTACATTTAATCCAGAGATGTTGCATGTTATTAAGGGGTGCAATTTCGAATTGCATACAATCATGTAGTAATTTTAACTCTCGTGTTGTATATTTATACTATCGCAATATTAAAGTTCATCAAAACATAATATGGAGGTCAGTTCATATTTCACTATGCGTATTAAAGTCAGTAATATATAATTCAAATAGATGGTCATAAATGATATAGCTTACGGCGTATACAATATTGAAATTGTATATACGGAGGCGCTTTCGAAATTAAATATCATAGTCAAATGTTTGCCATTTCTAAATAGTTACGATGAAATATACCTGTAAATACATTCTGAATGCTTGAGTGTTTAACCAAAAATAGTAGTTAATGAACTAAACGTCAATATCATATTCCATGCATGCATCTAAACAATGATGAAGTGTGTCTGGTTATGAGATTTGCGAAATATAAATGAGTTTCTATTTAAGAGTTAGCTTGCATCATTTTGCGACAATCACCTTTGTTAAGTACATTTTGAAAACACGATGCACTATAAAGTTGATTACCATAGAACAACAGAGTAAGATCAAACAATATTGCCTATTGTTTGCTTGCTTTAATTCACTATGTTTACTTTCATTTGGAATCTTTAAACCAAACAATGCTGCTTGTAACAATACTTTCATTATTTAAGCATATCGTCATTGAACAGGCATCGTTTAACACGTTTCGTTGCTATTCAAGATTGCGTATATAATTGTATATGCTACGCATAATTCTAATGAAGTGATTCGACTGCAACGAGCTTCCTGGACTATTTCGTGTCACAGTTCAAATTATGAGACTTATCGGAGATTTGTGCAGACACTCGCGATTTCTCGCTAGTTCTCAGCTAGAACATATCGGACAAGCGGCTGTTTCTTAGGATGAGATTATTATATGCAAATTATGCGAAAATATATACACCAAGCGATATTTTCCTCACGTTTCATGTGATACTTATGCGAAGCACGCTTCTATTTTTTGCAATAACGACGATTCTTTATTTTCGTGTTATATCCTGTTTGCAACCGTAGTAACTTGTAGTTCTATAAACAAAACAACATACATTCCATTTGCCTGTTGAAAATGTCATATTCTATATTATTGACATTGTCTAGGCGTATAAACTGTATTGGTGATTCGTTTATACAGAAGCCATTACGGACATTCCTTTTAGTTTTCTAGCCTCCATAATATGTAATTGATTAATTTTCATTATTGTTAGATAACGTGTTTTTGGATCAGGCAATACGTGATTTGGTTGACCATGTACAATTTGTCTATTAAGAAAGGTTCACACGTAGTAATTGATGATACAGAATTGACATTGAATCTCAATCAATATTTTAATCAAATAAACCTACAATTTAAACGCAAACCTTAAATAACTTATACCAATGTGTTGTATGCACAACGTTTTGCATCGGTTCATGTACACATGTGGTGGACAATAGGGTAAATACACTGTCGTTTATCAGTTGATGTAAGAATGTAATGTTCGCCTGAAACAGTCTATACATCATTCTTGCATTTTAATAGAATATTATATTATACAATTAGTAAACGCAATACACAGACGATTGCAGCAGGTCCCATACATGTTTCTATTTTTAACCTATAAATGCTCGAATTTATTATGCATCACACATATAAACAATATACTTGCCGATATATTGTGAATACTCCGCAGTTGTGTGGTATCAATATGTGTAGCAATACTCGACATAAACTGTACAGCGTAATATGCATGAACATATTACAGTAATAACCTTGTAATACCTTATCACTCGACACGTCGCATAACTACATCTGCTCTCAAGATAAGTTACTCAAGTTTTCTGAAAAATTGATCCATTTTTTTTGGCACAGTTGACCTCTCAAATAGTGATGAAGAATAATGAGTTTTTTAGAAAGAGAGAAACGTATAAGCATACTGTTTTTTGGATACCATTGATGCAGCTTTGAAAACAAATATGTATCACACATATACAGTATTCACACAGACGATGTAAAATATAATTAACGCCCTTGAACATGAAATGTCAATCTCACAAAAACTCTGTGATCGCTTGTGTACCTAATGCTGCGTTTACATTATGTTTCCGGCAGCCACGGCAGTCCCGTTTGTCCGGAACGTATCGCGCCGTGTGACTGTTACAATTGACCAGTCGCCAAATACGCGGTCGCTCCGCCCACTAAGTTGTGTTTTCATAAAACGCTTATTCCATTACTCCGACAGTCTTTGTTTGTCGGACCATGTGGCTGCAATAAACGAAATCTGATTGATTATTACGTGAGTTTGATTGACAGCTGGCGAGTGGTAACTTGTTGACCTTTAATTCAAGGTTTGTAAGGTTGTGCTAAGTTTTCTCACGGTATATCAAGGTATCAGTGACGCGCCGTCGAAACGAAAACTCGGCCCTTGGACGGTGCGCTAGATTTTCATCCACGGTCCGCCGCGGATGTATAAATGTTGCTTCAAGGTACGATGCGTTCTGTTAAGTTCCCGCACGTTGTTTACGTTTGTCATGCAGGTCTGATACGTTGTACACGTTTGTCATTCATTTGCCACGTTATGTCAAGGTACCGTGCGGATCAAACGTGGAAATCCGAAGCAACAGTATTTTGTTTTTAATAAATTCAGTGACATGGATTTGAACGACGATGATGATTGTGTGTTTGCCTGCTTATGTGCAGCATTAATACAATATTTGCAATGTAAAGAGCGGAAAGAAGCACAACAGACAGGGAAAAGACAAATAAGGAGGCCAAGGTCCCTGTGGGTTCGTCCATGGCTATCGGAAGCTAAAAGGCAGCATCAAGGGCACGTTGATGCATTTCTTGCCAGGGAACTCCGCAACAAAGATATCAACACCTTTCAGAATTATCTGAGGATGCCCCAGAACTATTCGACGAGATCCTTGAAAGGATATCTCAAGTCATCTCAAGACAGTATACGACATTTCGCTCTGCCCTTACACCTGGATAGAAATTGGCATTGACTCTGAGGCTTTCGGATACAGGTGGCAATAACTTGTCGCTTTCTTATGCGTTTCGGTGCAGTAAGGCAGCAATTTGCCATATGGTTCCTGAAGTATGCAGCGCTATTGTCCATGCTTACAAAGACGAAGTGTTCACCGTTCCTGTGACACCCACTGAGTGGAGATCTATCTCACAGGAATTCTCTTCCTAGCACATGCACCTCATTCTGCTTCTTCTTCCTCATTTGTATGGGGTGAATAAACAGGAGCAGTGGGTCCTTCTTGATCGTGTGGTGGTAGGTATGGACTTTCTAGTTGCCCCTCACTTTTACAGCGCGGGGAGCGTTTGTTCGGCCCTTTTTTGTGTCATTATACGGATCGAGTGTTTAGACTGAAATGATAGTTTCCTAAATAGCACGGCTTTTATATACTCATCTTCAGACCGCGTGAATCGCGTCAGACCGTACAACAACTCAACTGGCCGTAACGCATCTACCTTCAAAACGCAACACACCTTAACGGGTCGGAATAAAAACGTAGCAAAACGGCTGTCAATTATCCTTTGTTGCCATGGTAATCTTGACAACACGTAGCAAAACTTGATAGAAACTTAACATGTCGGGGAATAAATATGGATTCCCGTCAGAGTACAAACCCTTTTCGGGTTCTGTTACGGCCTTCTACGTACTGTCAAGTTTTGTTGCGTTTACATAGTTCTATCACATTTCTTATTTCCGCCGTGGCTGTCGTGGCAATTTTTTTGACAGTTTAAAATATTGGAACGGCAACCACGGCAACACCGTTGTGACATGTTTGGCTATCCTGTTCCCGTACGTTGCCTCACGTTTATCCCGTTTTCTCCACGGTGGCCCGAAACGAGATTGCCGTGGTCGCCGGGAACATAGTGTAAACGCAGCCTTAAGACATAGGTGTTTCTACAACAAATACAGCCAAAAAGCTGCAAACAAAAAAAAGCAATCATCGATTAGATATAATTTAAAAGATGTAACTATATAAGGTAATACTAAGCATGACCAGCATATTAACTATCGACAGTTATGTTCCGAACAATTATAGCGTTTTAACAGTTTAAACGTCATTCAACGTAAAATTTGGTATTGGATTTAAATGCCAAATCACTCATAAGTGCATGAACGGAATGTGGCAATGACGTTTCAATAACGAATGGTCGCTTGGTTGTTCATGTAGTTTACCAATGGTCTATTTAGGCACACACCAGCTTGTGGTGTATACATATAGAGGCTATAACATTTGTACAATACAGAAACAGTGAAATCAAGATAACATCTTCTCTGATTGTCGACTGGTTTCGAGCTTGTTGTTCTATATTAATGGTTAACAAAAGCAAATCTTTACTATATTCCAAAGATACGCCCGTCCGTTGAGAACAAGGACATGTTATTCTCCGTTCAAAACGGAAACGTATTGTAGCAGCACGGGAAATATGTTCGGTTTCACATAACAGAATCGGGCATTCCCCCATCAATCATACAGTGTATTAAAAAGCCAACAGGCAGTTAACCTAAAGTTATTATAATAGTATAATTTAAATCGAAGTATACACCGTACAATTCTCTCCGATATCTTGGTAAAATATATTTTATATCGAGGACATTCTTTGTACAGTTAATGCGTTTTGCAATGTAGTTTAATCCGAGGTAAGCTGATCAATTTAGTTTCACAACATTTGAACTTTTCATTCAATTCACTTACTGCAAATTGAAAAGCATTGTACTGCAGGTACTTAGTAATCAAATGTTCTTGACATAAGTAATAACCTGTGCGTATCATTTACACGCAGAACGACATGACAGGAAACTAACTATCAAGATGTATGCACACACGATAGTGGTCCGTGTTTTGATTGGAACCTTAAAAGTTACTGTAAACGATCGTATCTCTTCAAAAACAGAACAAGCGTTTATGAAAAAAATTATCAACCCTTAAAAGTAGTGCCAACAATATATATATATATATATATATATAAATATATATATATATATATATATATATATATATATATATATATATATATATATATATATACTTTTTATACAGACTATATACATGTGAAGTATTCCCTCGAACTGGAACATGATATTTGTCATCGGTTTACTTGCTGGTGTGCATCTAAAGAATTACATTTGAATATAGTAGCTTTTACGGCCTCATAACCGGAGTAAAGAATCATACCAGGTCTTCAAAACATGAAACTTAGCTTTATTTGCATTTAATATGCAGCTGATGTATTCAAATTAAGTATCACAAAATGATACATTGTAAAAATGTAGCGCATTATAAAATAAATATTGTAGCAATATACACCACACAATTAATTTATCGATTAAACTACCATGCATTATATAATCAAAGAAAGATTAACATGTAATGAGTTATACGGTGTGCCATTATTTTGTGTGCATGTGGTAAATGCATGAATATATGTATACTATGCATTTCGCATTATTAAAAGGTCGTATATAATTGCTTTATGAACTTTAAAAAAAAACGATTAATAAAAATCGCTTCGATGAATAAATGCAACGTTTGCATTATTCTATTACATTGGATGTGCATACTTTCTTAAAACAATGTAGTGTATTCAGTTTTATAAAACGATCGACTTAGATAGTGTATAGTTTTATATGTGCATGTACTACACTTAAATGGACCAGATAACACATACTATTGCTTCAAATTATAATAAACAAGTGTGGTTTTTTAAACTTCACTACTTTTTCATATGCTATTTAATAGTATTGTAACTAATTATCAAGTTAGACAGTGTATTTTCATATTTGCTACAATTAAAAGGAAACACATGACAAAGTATAGTACTATAAGTCTGATGAACATTTGTATTTTAAACTTAACTTCTTGTTCATATTCTAGTATGAATACGAATATTGAAGAAATTTGACATGTAAATATAATAGGTGATATTCGTAAAACATGTTAACTACATTCGCAGTCAGTTTCGAATGCGTCATAATAAGTACTGCGTATGTAATAGAATGCGCGGAATTTATGTTATATATTATTTTAATCGAAGAGTCTGTAATAAAGCTTTACGTTGATAGCATGCATGCAATAACAAAAACATAATGCAAATTTAAGATATAAATACTTAGAGTTTACATGAAGTTTGTCTGGCGGTATGTTTTCCACTCTGGAAGCGTTCTTAAGATTCACGTTAATTGTTAAACGCGATAACGGATTTGATAATGCCTCAATTATCAGTTAATGGTCGATTTAGTAGATAGAATTAATATACACACTTATGCTAGCAAGTCAATAATATTAACTGCTTAATAACAATAGCAACTCATAAAGTGTCTTAGATTAATTGCAAGATGCATAATACACGTATAGGAGCCGCACATTCTCATACACAAAAACTCTGTAAGAATACTGCAAGCATTCGATGAAATCTGATATGAGCAACAACTCAATTCGATCGTTATCTGATACTTAAATTTTGCTAACACGACATGCACTGAAATACAGATGTATTATCATTACATCAATATGTTGTAATTAAAGTATATGTTTTGAACACATGCTTGATATTTTCAAACGGTACCGCTTTTAAAACCGAAAGTAGGACTTCTAGATGTATATGTCCCTTTCGACAAACGCGATTTTAACTGTTTAAGCGCAAAACAATACGGATTTATACCTTGTAACCACCAGCTTTATTCGAATTGGCATAGATTTAATATATTTCGTTTTTAAACTTAAATTTACTTTCATTTGAAGGCGTGTGGCTTTACCTTTCAGAGTCTTGCAATCGAGAAAGGATGTCGAGTGTTGTTCGTTTGTGTATGTGTTTTTATTGACATTGTCCATGCGTCCAAACAATATTAGTGATTCATTTATACACAGGTCTTTACGGACATTCCTATTAGTTCGCTTGGTTCATACTGTGTAATTGATTTATTATCATTACTGATGTATTATCATTATTGTTAGATAATATGTTTGTAAGATCAATTAATACGTGTGTTGGTTGACAATGTAGCATTATGACTATCAGAAAAGGCTTACACGTAGTAATTGATGACACACAACTGACATTGTATATCAATCAATATTCATAGCACATAACCAAAAAATTAAAACGCAAATCTTAAAGAACTTATAATATTCTGATAAAAATGTTTAATATGTCCAACGTTGTGCACAGGTACATGTTTTCATGTGGTGGACAATTGGGTAAATATACTCTCGATAATCAGCTGATGCACAAATGTTATGTTCGGCTGAAACATTCTATAAATCATGTTTGCATATTAATACTATATTATATTATACATTTACTAAACGACATACACAGACGATTGCATCAGTTTCCATAAATCAGTTGGTTACTTTAAATTCCTGACATGGTTAATAAACCACGTTATAATATATGGCGACTTACATTGTCCAAACCTGTTGTATGTTATTTGAATTGATTTTACTCAATGGCACTATTTTGTTAACATGGATTCAAGCGGCCGAAGGCCGAGTTTGTGAATCATATACTTCTGTGATGTATACTGATCAACCTTTTTAAAGTGGGTATGCACGATTTTGTCAAATATTTATGAACTTATATCAAATGTGTAAAAAAAACTTATTATACATATATTTCAATATGAATTACAATAAAAGTTAAGAAGAACATGTGTCGACAAATGCAAAATAAGGCATGTTTTGAATTCTGAAATCAAAAATGCCTGTCAGTCGAATGTGCCAGCATGTATATCATGCATGAACGATGTGAATCTAAATTAAGTTAAAGTGCAGATTCAAAGACATAATTTTGTTTTACGGATCATTATAATTTCCTGCAACGATATCTATTCAAACGACACACGAACACTCACTCCGATCCTAATATAAAGACGAATACTTTGGTTATTATAGGAAAATATGTACGAAATATCTTCACAATCGGCTCGGGGCGCTAATTTGTCTTTGCTGCATTTTATGAAATTCGTCTTCAATGTATAATTTTTCTTGCCTATTTTATGTTGTTATCGCAACATAATTTATCAATAGATTGCATTTGACACATATAAAAAGCATGCATACTCACTTTCAAAAGCAGTCGTTGAGTGCCTGAATAACTTTCGTATTAAAGGGACCACGAATGACGAAAAAAGAAAAGTTCTAAAATTATACCGTATTTTTTTACAATTATTAGTTTAAATTGATTAAAATATCACGACTGGTATGTTACATTACTTTAAGTTCATATTTTCAGTATATTCGGTAATAAACTTTCGCGATGTGAAATCGAAAGTACATCGCGAAATTATATATATATATATATATACTTGGTTTACCACGTGACGATGATGATCAATCTACTGGCATTATTTATAGTTAACTGGTAGTTACTTAGTAGACATACTCAGTAAAATGTATTACAAAATATACTGAAAATTTGAAAACTGAACAATTTTTTGAAAGTTATGCAATATACCAGTCGTGATATGTTAATCAATATAAACTAATAATTGTAAAAAATACGGTATTTTACAACTATTCTTTTCTTCGTCGTTGTGGCTGACAGTCCCTTTAACACTCGGAAAACATTTACAACTGGACGATTATTGAGCCTTAAAGGGGCGGTTTCACAGATTTTGGCATTCATGGAAATTTGTAATTAAATGCTTAATATTAATAAATGTAAACATTGGATCTAAAAAGCTCCAGTAAAATCAAGAATAACATTTAAGAAAATAAATAAGTAACCCTCAACAGGGCTCGAACCACTGATCCCTGGAGTCCTGGAGTAAAAAGTCAACAAATTATACCAATCGGCCAACGCTGCTCATGCAACGAATGATGTTTTTTATAATTCAAATAAGCGATCCTCGTAATTTCACAAAATATAACGAAAACAACAGAACTCTAAATTATTCAATCGTTTCGCGTTGCAACGCTTTATAATTTTCATGTTTTTAAATCGTCGAAAGATGCATACAGTGGCTATTTTAGAGCATGGTAAATGAACATTATTATTGTTTCCTCACAAATATCAAAATTTGAAACATTCTTTTTATTTTGTCAATTTACCTAAACTAGAAAAGGCCCCTTTAAATAGTTCAGATAATAACCCTAAATTATAATTATACATGCGATTTTCAGCGAACTTTACTCGCAAGAATAGTAGGAACAAACAAGTTTTAGCAAACGTGTTACACGCCACATTTTATTGGACTGATATATTGATTCGTTTGTTTTCTTGTCGATTTGTGAACTATGGATGTGTCAATACCTGTACAAAAACGAGTCACGTTAGCCTCAATAGTTGTGTAGAACAACTCACCAAACATATTGTCTCATACAACAGCTAAATTAGGGGAAGAATGTGCACACTTATGTAAAGGTTAATTGATCTCGCTGTTTACGGCAGTTATTTGAGATTTTAATTTTAAACGGTTACACGAGTAACTACAAATCGAATTCATTGATACGGACCAGTCACCATACTTAATTACAAATGCGTCAATTGTGCTCTTACAGTCAACAAGTCATTAACTGCATATTCTTCAAAAATATATGTTTAAATTGAGTTTCAAATCTATAAATGATTGTATTCGAATGTTATATGTATAGCATTATATGCACATCAACCCTGTCAATATATATAATGAATTCTTCGCACTTGTAAGGTATCCATATTTGTAGTAGACATTATCGACTTACACTGTACGGTTCCAGCGTATTATACATAAACATATTACAGTAATTACCGTTCAATACCTTTTCACTTCACATGCCACATAAACTGCTCTAAAGATAAGTTACTCAAGTGTTCTGGCGGATCGATGAATTGTTTGCACAGTTTACGTCTCAAGTAGTGATTGAAGAATAATTTGATATTTAGAAAAAGAGAAACGTAGAAACATATTGTATTTTTTGGATACCATCATTGCAGCTTTTTAACAAATATATAGCTTAGATATACAGTACTCACTAAGACGATGTCACATAATAAAAGTTAACGCAATTGAACATGGTATGTGCATATCACTAAAACTCTGTGATTGTTTGCTTAACTTAGCATAGGTGTTTCTACAACCAACCAATAAAGCAAGATAAGCTACGTAAAAGCTGCCAGGCACAGGGTAAAATGCGAAACGAAAACAAAACCATATAAGCATCAATTAGATATAATTGAAAAGAGGTAACTAGATAAGGTATTACTAAGCTTGACCAGCATAACTGTCGAGTAATGGAGTATCGACAGTTTTGTTCCTAATAATTAAAGCGTGTTAACAGCTTCAAAAACAGTCAGTGTAAAGTTTTAGTATTGAATTTAAATGTCAAATCAATCACAAGATAAACTATTGAATGTCTCAATGACGTTTCATTAAGAATGGTCGCTTGGTTTTTTATTAATGGTCTGCTTAGATCCGCGCTAGCTTGTGGTGTATGTATATAGAGGCTATACCGTTGTCTCAAAACAAAAACAGTTTAATGAAGCTAGCGCATTCTCTGTGGAACGCCTTGTTTCGGAGGAGTTATTCGATATTAGTGTTAACCGAAAACCCATTGATTTCTATATTATAAAAACCGTCATTTGGGAGCAGCGAGAGGTTATTATCCGTTACAAACGGAACAAGATTGCAGACGCTTGAGAACCATGTTCGGTTTCAGAAAATCCGTCAATTTCGAATGCGTTTTAATAATGGTTGCGTAATAATTAAATGAAAGCGCTGTCTTTAAGTTTTTATAGTTTTTTAATTGAACATTCTCTTAAGCATAAAGTCGAAAGTATGCAAGCATAACACACAACGTAATGCAATTTGTACCTATAAATAATTATGAGTTTACATGAAGTTTCTAGGGCGGTATGTTTCCAACTCTGGACTAGTTCTTAAGATGCACGGTACTTGTTAAACCAATTAAAGGAATCGATAAGGCCTTGATAGAAGTAGTAGTAGTAGTAGTAGTAGTAGTAGTAGTAGTAGTAGTAGTAGTAGTAGTAGTAGTAGTAGTAGTAGTAGTAGTAGTAGTAGTAGTAGTAGTAGTAGTAGTAAGTAGTAGTAGTAGTAGTAGTAGTAGTAGTAGTAGTAGTAGTAGTAGTAGTAGTAGTAGTAGTAGTAGTAGTAGTAGTAGTAGTAGTAGTAGTAGTAGTAGTAGTAGTAGTAGTAGTAGTAGTAGTAGTAGTAGTAGTAGTAGTAGTAGTAGTAAGTAGTAGTAGAGTAGTAGTAGTAGTAGTAGTAGTAGTAGTAGTAGTAGTAGTAGTAGTAGTAGTAGTAGTAGTAGTAGTAGTAGTAGTAGTAGTAGTAGTAGTAGTAGTAGTAGTAGTAGTAGTAGTAGTAGTAGTAGTAGTAGTAGTAGTAGTAGTAGTAGTAGTAGTAGTAGTAGTAGTAGTAGTAGTAGTAGTAGTAGTAGTAAGTATAATATATTAGTTGTAGTATAATAATAGTAGCAGAACGAAAGAAATCGAATATCGATACACTAATGAATAGAAACATACCATCTATTAATATTTATAATCATAATATTTTAAAACAATGTTAGCATGAAACGACACAAAGCAAAAGGACCGCAAACCGATATCGGTTAAATCCTCGTGCAGAGCCGTAAACATGGTCTTGCTTTTAATATTCATTTGTCTCTGTGTACAGATGGATTGTATTGGACAGTTAATTTGACAGTTCTTATTCATTTGTTTAGGACGTGTCCACGCAGAGAAATGTAGCGACGGATTGTTTTAGTTGTAAACATCTGCTGATTCTGGTAAGTTACCCAGACTGGTATACTTCAAACAGCATTACACTTAAATCGTATGATTATGTTGTATATATGTATGATATTACGGTGTTAGTCTTTTCAACTGATTCTTTGCAATATAAATAGTAATGAATATATGACACGAAGAGTTAATACAATACATGTTTTTAGCGTTGAACTTTCACGTTATGTAAATGTATATAATAAATATATATTATAATGACAATCAACAGTCAACTATGCATTTTCCTCATTAGCAGCTCAGAAGAAATGTTATTAATGCACGGACAGAATATTCCAAACCAGCCTAACTGTGGGTATGTTAAAGAAGGTTTTCTGGAAAATGATTTCAGTCAGGAGTTTCTTTATAAGTTTGCTGTAATTTCTTTTATTTTTTTATATAAATTATCTATTAGTGATACGTGTTGGATATTAACGAATTTGTTAGTGTTATTTATTAACTTCACATACATATATTTGTAGTTTGTCTTTATATATTAAAACGATATTTTGTCAATACATATCAAGTTGCATTAATAGTAAACCTCTCCTTACATTTAAGTATCCATTTCAACAAATCTAATAGAACAGGTTGTCTTATTGTAAATCAAAGTGTAAGAAATCATGTTTTTGACGCAATTCTAATATTTCTTACTATCGACACAATGTCATTCGTTATTTGCTGAAAAATTATAACGGTTTAAGCACTTTTTGAGACTTGCTATATATGCGAAAGCTCAACGTAGTAATTAGTTTTATTAGCGTAAATCAAACGTCTATAAATCACGTTGATATTAGGTGTAATATATGTACCGTATTTTGATTTTTGCAACCATTACCTTATGTGTTGAAATGTGCCCGTTTACGACAGCAATAGATGCGCAAAAAATTCCAGGTATTACGTTGTTATGTTAATATTGATATAGGTTGTTGTCAAAGGATTTCTTCTATTTTTAAAGTTATGACTTTATTTTTTCATTTAATGTAAGTACACGTTTGTCCATATTACACATTTTGCCCGTGCAAAAGTGAATTACACAAGAATAACATAAGACATTCAGCTGTTGAATACATACGGTCATGCACGTTTTATTTACAATGAACTAGCTTGTATTCTTAATGATGTCGGGACAGTGTTTGGATACTTTGGTCGTGTGTTTGTAGTGTCTGTAGTGTTGATATTCAAATATGCTGCATAACAAACCTGCAACCTGTATTTTGTTGCGAAAACTTAATCGTAAATTAAAAATGTTTCATGACTCGTTAAAAATACATTTGCCACAATTTAGCTTCCAAACAACACGTTGGTAGTTATCTATAAATTTGGGCGTTTTTCAAAATGATTGCGTCTATGATTGAAGTTATGATGTTTCCAATTATTGGAGTAGCTGTAAATAAATTTGTTATCAACTTTCGCTTATTTTCCTCGTCCCGATAGGACTTACATGGGAAACATTTGTAAGGCAATCTGCTGATGAAAACTGAACTTGGTTGTTTCCTTAATTGCTTCGGGCTGTTTAAGTTGCATTCGGTCGTGCGTTTGTAGTGTGTATTGTCAAAAATGCCCCATACAAAATGAAAATTATAGTTGGTTCTCCGAATGCCTAAGCAATGTAACGGAAGGATGCACAGTGACAATGAGTGGCATTAACGCATTTTAGACTCGATCGTAAAGCATGGTATATGAATCGTTAAAAACCACATTTTCCGCAAAGTCGTCTCATTAAACGCAAGTAATAAATGTATTCTAGACTTTGTATCATGACAGTATAATGACCGAAAACGGATGAAATGATTGGACCGTTCGGATAATGACATTTGATAAATATTGTCCCCGATAGTATTGAAATGGTTTTCATGCAAATTATTTTGATATATTATTACTTAAAGAAACTGCGTTCCTAAGTTCTGGATGTATAAATACATACACTTTTATGTTTATTACCTGTTATTAAGTGTATTATATTATTTTATTGTGAAGACATGAGCTATTGTATGACATGTATACGCTTTAATTGAGAAATGTTAAAGCGTATTTTCTGTGTCATTTTGCTTGATAACTAATATTAATATTTTCAATGGCATATTTTTATTTTGAACATTATAATAGATAATATTGCAACGTTGTTGGACTATTAAAAACAAACTTAACAGATACATATACCACGTTAGCATATTCAATGTATCCTACATAGCCTCACAGTTGCATATATATATATATATAGAGTCCTTCACATCACATGCAACATTCATTATGCATTGCAGGATTATTTTCTTTATGTACGTGTTTATATATTAACATTTAGTAACGATGGTCAAACAAATATTAGGCATGTATGGAGTATAATACAATTAAAAAAGATTTCATAATTGTATTTCTTTACATGAGCTTTGTATAACCACTAACGTGGGCATACTACACACAATTATAGGGTATAAAAGTTAATCTACACTGTATATATAATCCATTCATTTCTTCGTTGTACACTGACTAGTTATTGGCAAAGGTCTGTTTGGTTTTCCTACAAACGCTACATTCTGAATGAAGTTTTGACTGCATCGAGCCCCTCGGAATATTTCTTATCGCAGTTCACATAAGAGTGACTGGAGATTAGGAAGAACAAACTACTGACGTCTTGCTTGTTATCAGCTTGACCAGACGATGCAGAGTCTGTTCCTAAAGATGCTATTATTGTATGCAATTTATTTGCAAATCTATCTACCGCGCGATGTTTTCCTCTAATATATTTTCAATTACAATGCAAATTATAAACCCATACTTGGACAAATCAACCACCTGTGGGAAATGCCTTATTTTATACTTTTGACATATTCCAGACATCCAACAACTTTTTTGAAATAATATATTCAAAAGCCTCTCAGACATTCATGTTATCTCTTTTGCCTATATGATTGTACTTGATGTATTATCGTACGTGTACGATATCATGTTCTTTTGATCAACCACTATATATTTGGTATGATCATCTGACGGTGTTTCTATCGAACAATACGCGCTCAAAATAATACAATTAAAGGAATGAGTGTCGACATTTTATATTTAGTTATATTTATACCATACAGAAACACATACTTTAACCTAAACCTTATAACACTAATAAACATGCCACCATATACCGCCTTACGCACGTACAGTTGCGAAAGACAATACGATGATTATTTATTGTCGTGAGCTTGTAAGATCATGCGCAAACTAATGTTCGGTGGATTTGCATTTTGTCAATGAAACATTCTACGATGGATGCATGCATATTTATACAATATAATGTTTCATAATGAATTTAAGCGACGATCGCAATAAACACACCAACATAATATAACCATATAATCAAACATTTCGAGTATACATACCGATATATTGCACGCTTGAAACATTGTCGAATTAAGCATCTTGATCATCATTTGTTTTTCATTAAGCGCTATTCATATGAAATAAGACATTTTGATACAAAATATGTTGATTAAATGTCTGTTTTTGGTTTTCTTTATTTATAGGTAATATTTCTTGAACACTCAATGTTACATGTTGCATATGTAAGCCATGATTATCGGTTTCACTGAACAAATGGACTTTTCTTATGCAATACTTTTCAAACTTGAATATCTCAGTTATGAATAGAGACGTTCGACCTTTGTATTAAGTGTTTCAGTTTCTCTCCGGCATAACGATTGTTTCGCCACCGGAAAACAAATATTAAGCACGCGTCCATCAATGTACATGTATGGGGCTCCACATAATGTATAGATAAATTAGGCAAATTACGCGCAGTAGTATGAAAAATGAAATATTATTCATTGTTTATGAAAGTTAGATAACTTGTTAATATGAAAGTTTAATGCATAGGCGAGCACATGCACATTGCATAATTTCATACCTAGTATATAACGTCATAAAAAACAATTGAGCCAAATACAAACTTAAAGTGAAACAATACATGATTGAGGATAATTGAATTACGGAATTAAAAATGAGCACATTCGAATGTTACCTGCATTAAATATCTAAACATTACAACTTCTGAAACATCTAAAAAGCTGCCCAATTGATAAATCAATATCTGTAGGAATTATCGACTGAAAATGTACAGTGCATGTTTATTATACAAGAAACTAGAAGTTGTGTATTATCTACATGCCACATTAAACTACATCTATTCGAACGATAAGTTACGCAAGGGTCGTTACAGATTGAAAAATACTTATATACGTACATATGATCCTCTAATATAGTAGTTTGGGATGATTTTGCTGTCATTAACAGACAGTACGACAATTACAAACGGACAACAATGTCGATATTATAAAGCTATCAATAGAAACTAAACGTTCGCATGTCACACAGGCTACAGAACTCATGTTACTATACATGTCATTGTATATTTGCTTTCGGTGAACATTTAAAATACGGCTATCCGCTGTAAATGATTTTGTTCCATGTATGTTCGTCAGAGACTTTACACTTTACACTTTAATTTATTTTAACACGACTTATTTGATATCATGGAAATGATCCAGCTACACGTGTGTTTAATGTTTTCGTAAAGCACCGTTGGGAACTGTTCCAATTAAACACGTTTGAAAGTCGGGAATAGTATTTAAGATTATATAACGATATAGTACAATAGACACGGTACGAGAATTCCGTAAAAAAACAGAAAATATATGAAATAGAAAGCGCTAAGAGAAAATGTTTACATTCAAACTGCAATACATGAACATTATTTGGCTTAATGCTAATGCGTTTGGAACTCGTAACTTCTGCTAAAACATTCAATTAATTGAACTGCGAGGTCACTTCATGGTACGGTTCGAAGTAATCTTAACTTAATCTTATTTCAACACTGCAATTCCAGCAATACAAATTACAAGTAGCACATAACTGCTCGCGAAGGGACTGATTGAACACGATGTTAACTGCGCCACTGCGCGAATCATCAAAAAGCGACGCGATCGTTCACTATTGTTAAACACTATGCATTACAAAAATATATGTTTTTGTTAAAAATATACACGCTAAAAGGCAATTATTTGAGACCAGGTTTAAATAAATAAGCGAAAGTTTCGTATATACTGTATCACCACTAAACAGTTTAATATCGAAATATTTCATTTTTCAAATTTTTCTACCAATTATGTAATTTATGTTGTTTACTATATCCTTAAGTCAGACGTTAAGCAGTTAATATTGTGATGAGTAAACGCAAATATGTTGTCAAAATATTATTAATATTAATGCATTTTCATACTTTCTGAGTGTGCACACATCTTTTAATATCAATAACACAAACATATTAATGCCATACCATAAAACATTGCGGTATTATTAGTGGTCATTTATATGCACACTTATTTGTGTTTGTGTCATATTTAAAGTATTAAAGGGACTGTCAACCACGAATGGTGAAAAACGAAAAGTTCTAAAATACCGTATTTTTTACAATTGTTAGTTTATATTGATTGAAATATCACGACTGGTATATTACATTACTTGAAAAAAGTTCATACTTTCAGTATATTCGGTAATAAAATTTCGCGATGTGAAATCGAAAGTACATCTACTGGCGTTATGTATAGTTAACTGGTAGTTACCTGGTAGACATACCCAGCAACATTTATTACCAAATATACTGAAAATATGAAACCTTAACAAATTTCTTCGTTGTCGGGGTTGACAGTCCCTTTAATGAATAGTATTAAGTATCAAGTTTTATTTATAATTTGCTTGAAATCCTCATGTCAACTTACTTATTCCAAGTTATTTAGAGACACCAGTGTGTTTTATGTATTGCTCATACATAATTAGTTTTGTCAGAATATTATTAATGGAATCTAAGAAACCTAAGCATGGTGAAAAAACATCAAGTGTCATTTAGACATAGTTAAAAAGCGGCTAATACATATGGGAGTACTAAAAATATAATGAATAACGAGCTAGTAATTGATTATTGACAGCTACATCTGGTATGTTAGTTTACAAAACCATTTGTCGAAAATTGCGGTATCAAATTCAAATTACCAATACATTTTAAACGAGAACATTGGACGTTATAATGTAGTTTTTAGATAATATGACATCGTTGTTTTTCATGCACTTTACGAAGGAATTACGTAGGCATGTATTAGCTGGTTTGTATTTATTAATTGGCCATAAATGGGTTCAAACGTTTACTAATTACAATTACAATTTCAAGACTTGTTCAGAAGTTGTGAAAAGCGGTCAGGTATTGTCAAATATTCCTGTAACAAATGCTGTGTATATTTCCACCACTTCTTCAGTCATTGTGAAGATAGACTGAAGAAGCCAAGTATTACCGAATACGACTTTAGCAAATATTTTTTATATTGCCATGTAATAGCTATGGATGGTAAACATGTATAGCATGTGCTGTAATTTGAATATATTGGTTGTTAAATCTGTACGGTTTGGAATGGGACACCCTCAACCCACACAAATCTACTCTCGAGGTAAATACAAATTTTGAACTGAAAACATATTTACATGATGTATTTCTCGTTTTAAGAATGATATTATCATTAACATCATTACATAATTACTTAGCGCATGATTTATTACGAAACGACTATTACCACATGTCTTTTCACAAGCAGTTGGAATGCTTCAATTTAATAGTACACGATTAATTCATAACAAAGCAAAACGCTTATTAATATTAAGTGCTAGTACCAATCATATCTATATTTAGTGCACTGCAATTGGATTTAGACAGCAATTATATCAATCGATACATTTTACACGCAAATTGATCAATTCAACACTAAACCAAACATGCAGATTTAACAATCGAACACACAGCTTATAGAATCGCGTGGCCAATACATTAGACATATTGCTTTTAACTTGACGCGGTGATAATAGGTAAATGTATGATTTGTGCACGAAATTTTACTTATTGTTTGCCTTTTGAAGACTATTGAGATAGTGTGTGTCGATAAGTCGTTCACACTTCTTTATTTGTTTATTGTTTTGTATTGTGTTACTTTGCTAGAAGCATCGCCATTTGTGCAGATGTCGTAACTATTTTTGTAGAGGTTTTTATTCATAGTCAAGTCGTTTACCATTAGAAGATTTTGGTTTCCACCGAAAATTATCATAATAGTTGAATTGATAAAATAATGCTTTTGCATGTTATTATGCACTGACATGTGTCATTATATTTGAATTGAACATTTAAATAAGACTTAAACGCCAACAATTATGAAAATTTGAAAAAAAAACAGTAATTGTCCTTCAGTTGGAAAATGCTTCTGAAGCACCTCGCAATCATTATGGTTCTGAAGCAAATCACATTTAATCTCTCCGATGGTCTTCTTGTTGTTTAATAATTGTGTTATTCACAATATTGTAGAAACAAACGAAAGCATCTGCTGAGAATTTTTGCAGAACCAATTCTAAACAAAACACAAGAACAATACAATCACTTATAAAATTCATACGTGACTCTGGGTGTGAACAAATGAGGTAAGTATCTAGTTTATCTACTGAGCGTATGTGTGTTCAAACTCAGTCCTATCGAGATATATTGTTCAAATTTTATATTTGATTAATTTTCATTTTAGCGACTACTACAACATGCTTATGCATTTTGCTAAGCAGTCATATTTCTTTATATCACATGCTTTTTGCATTTGTGAAACAATTAAATACTAATCCAACTATCTTAAGAGTATATCGTCACAATACCTTTTAGTCCGTTTAAATTATTGTCTGTATTATGTTGTGATAAATAATATAACATAATCGGAATTGTCATTATTATCTATATGCTTTTCAATGTAATCTATACTTCTACCACTCCTTCCGATTTGTCTTGTTCTACTTCTAATGCCTCTTCTTGTTCGACTACTTCTACTCCTACTTGTACGTCTAGTAAAAACACACCTCCTCCTCCTCCTTTTACCACTACTGCTACTACAGCTACAACTATAACTACTATTACTACATCTACTTCTACTACTCCTACTACTAAAACTACTACTACTAGTACTAATATTACTCGTTCTCCTTCTCATACTACTATTTCTACAATAACTACCACTACTGGTACGACTACTACTATTACTACTACTATTACAACGTATAATACTACTTCTACCACTACTGCATTGACTGCTATTACTCATACGGGCAATATTATTACTGAATAGGAACTACTCACACAAAGTATTTTAAATTTGTTCTTCTACTACTGTACTACCTTTTCGTGTCAGTATAACTATATACTACAATATTAACTGCTCACGCCAATAAATGATTTTCATATTCAGGAGTTTTCATTATACATTATCGAAATAGTATATTATAAATAGTGTTTACATGACACACTTATATTAAATAACACACACGTTACAACGCCACAGTCAGCATTATGATATTAACGTCGATTTTATATATGAATTCGTATATTATAAATAAAATACATTATGCCAGGATAACGTTATATATTTTTAATCAAATTATAATAAAATCGTGTCTAAAAGCGAAACGCGGCAGAAAAAAAGCAAAACCAATATCGAGACTGCTTTTATTCTGGGACGAACCATATAGTCTTGCTTTTATGAATAAGTTGTCGGCTGGATGTCATACTCTCTATATAAACGTCTACAGATGGATTTTATGGACATTTAATTTCACGGTTGTTTTTCTTATGTTATGGACATGTTACTGCTGGTTCGTACCGTCTATACAATCGTCTGACGATGGTATGTAACATAAATGTGTATATATATTATTTAAATAAAAATTACAAGTATTATTATTATATTTCGTTTGGTTATTTTAGAACGGTGTATTGTATGCGAAATGACTCGTGGTATTGTGATTGATGATAAATGAAACAAGAAATATCTTTAAAAAGATATACGGCGTAAATAGTTTAATGAATGAGATCAAGTATAGCGAATGTCTTTTTCTGTGCAGTTCTTTGCTGCATCACACGCAGTACGGGATGTTACGGGGAGTTTTCGCGGCTTATTTTACATTATAACATATTGCTGGTCATAAACCTATAGATACAAAACAGAAAACCAAAAGAAGAATGGAAGTGAAATTTAAACATATGAGTCAACCGGCCACACGAGAAGTATCCGTATTTATAGGCGCGTTCTTCGAACAAACCTGTTTTAGTGGTTTGTCGGGCATTGCTATTTGATTCGATTATTAACAGTATCAATTATCATCGTGCTAATGCTTAAAGTGATATTATGGGCATTTTGCACTGTTGAATTGAGCTGAAAAGAATTAACAGGTCAAAATAGTTAGTTAAAATGTGGTTACTGATCAATTATCTGCAACTCACCTTGCTACCAGTTGTTTATAAAATATATTTTATATTCGATATTCTTACGTGACCCACCCAGTCCTGTAAGCTGAAATGATCCGTAAAACAATTTCGTGTCTTTATGTCGTATGAACAAATCTGCACTAAAACTAAATTTAGGTTCAACTCGTAAACGCATGATCAGTTATCAAACGAAAGTACGGTTGATATTCAAATGCATTATTTTTCTCTTTCTGGTATATTGTTTTAGTATGATGATGCTGCATTAATTAATATAAGTGTATATGAAGTAGAAACATCAAAAATAATCAACGGTTGCGATAGACACCTATAAACTGTTACATGCTCATAATATCACTTTAGTACATTAGGCAATATGGAAGAATAATTATTGTTAAATTTATCAACAATAATATTTATCATTGTATTGTTGAAAACACATTAAGAATCTATTATTTACATACCATAATTATATTGCTGAATATCTTCATTTAACATATTTCTGGTCTAAAGAAAATTCCAGGTCACCTAGTTCACGGATAGCGTCTTTATTATATAACGATTATTTTACTGGCCGCCAACTCCGGTGATGACCTGTATATAAACTCTGAATGTCCGCGAATTGACCCGATATACCTCGCGGGTTGAAATGCAATGCTTTAAAGTGAGGCCTCGCTTCCGCTGCTCTTTATACTTTTACATGTTAACATGTTGACAGGAATAAGGAAGTAAGTACTAAATATGAGAACATAGCCTTTTAAGTATAAACGCTCTTGCGCTGGTAATACTCTGAAAATAAAAGGTGTACGCACAAACTGTATTGATGTCGAGAATTGAGTGTAAAACTGTTCTATCTATTAAGCCTTTTCATTCGAGATAAAATTGTTTCATACAGTAAAACAGTGTTACAAAGACGCGGATATGTTTCCAATGTTCTGGTGGTATACTCAAATCAGCCAATGGAATAAATGAAGTGTATTCATTCGTACCTAGCCGCGGGAAATTTTATTGGAATTTTATTGGACACTTACAAAGGTCAAGCTAAGGTGAAAAGCTGGCTTATGCAGCTTACGCCGAAAAACATTTTGTTTTTGAAACATGACTTCAAATATATATTTTCGTCTGTTAACACTGACCAACATTTGAACAGTACACTATGATATCTAAGAGTCAATCCTATAATATACGGGCAATTTATTCACACCACCTATATTTTGGTTAATAAATGGTATTTCTAATACATGTTTTTTTTGGAAATACGCCATACTGATGTTTGTTATACGATCACGGTACTTTGTTGGTAAATAGTGTGCGATTGAATACCCTAGCGCTAGCAGTTACACCGACTTATATTATAAATGGTACGTTTTTGATAGTAACGTGTATCTTTAGAAAAAATATATCAACGCCATATGCGTGTAAATGTAAATGTGTTATTAATGTACAAACGCATTATTGAGCCCATTCGTGTAAATCCTTCTCAACAACCATCAGTATCCATGAAACGTATTTATACACACATATCTAATCCTATATAATATGTTTCCCTTGTTCATTTTATAAACATTACTCATTTGAGTTATTGTTGAATTGCTTATTCTGAACACAATACAAGAAGGTATATCGTGAGTTGTTTTTTTAATGATTTACTGTTCGAGTTAAACCAGTCGCGTTGTTTGTAGTTTAATTGTACGCTTGTGTTATGACATTATTTATACTGTTTAAACAAAGGTGAAGTAAATAAATGACTCATGAACAGACAGACAGACAGATTTTTTATTCAACACTTATACAAAGTACATCGTATTTATATATATACAATCGCACATATATATTGTCACGTGATTTTATAAAAGAATAAATAAGCAGAAAAAAATATGTTAGATACAAAAAAACACAGAAAGCAAAACGCGTTGTTTTTAGAAAAAGATTGTTACAAATGCAGTTGGTAATATATAACATACATTATAAGTATACAGGAGATGAATATATTACGACTTATCATTTATCAGTCTTGATCGTATAGATAGCGCGTTTATGACAAACAGTGACATATTAATAAGTTCCATTTTATCCTCCGTTTTTAACAAATTCAAATATTTATAAACAGATGGTTTGATATAATAGTTTATGTATTTTTTTTCTAAAATCACTATACATAGGTCATACACAAACAAAATGATATTCATCCTCAACGTCATTTATAACACAGAACATGCAGTATCCTACAGATTTTTCCTCTAAATTTCTAGCGTATCTACCCGTTTGAATTCTCAAAGGGTGTACAGATAAACGTAATCTACTAACATATGCTCTTACTGATTTAGGTAAAATATTTAGATATGGTTCATATACTAGATATGTTTTAAACTGCCTATACATATCCATGATAGAGCTTTCGTTCACATCATTGTACCATTTACGTTTAAAAGAGTCAACAATTCTACATTTAAATACAAACAAACATGAGATCATATCAAAAGCATGCACACTTTCGAAAACATCTGTAAAACCAAAATCATTTAACATCTTTTTAATATTATATACCCAACAATAATTATTGAAATAAAAACTACTCACGACGTCAAATGTCAATACCAATTCTTCATAGGCATTCAATTGCTTCAACGACATGTCCAACAATTGTAAATATTTGTGGATTTATAAGGTCTTAAACCACTTTGATGTACAATAAAGCTGTAAAAGTCACAAATATATATATATATATATATATATATATATATATATATATATATATATATATATATATATATATATATATATATATATATATAATATATATATATATATATATATATATATATATAATATATAGCAAAAAGTACATTCCATTTCGTTCATTTAAAGTCGGAGCATTTTAAAAGACGGAAACATACTACCATGTTTTTCCAGGGTCTAGGGTGCAACGTTACTCAGTATTGGTGAGTCATTAGAACACAGTTGTGCCGATCATTGTTTTTCTGGACTTGAATTTAATATTATCACCAAATACGGATTTTTTATTGCATGGTCCGGATGCAGTCGTTTGATCAACTGTATTCCAGTTAATGATGTAATGGTTTCCGGACAAACACAAAGCACATTATAGTCCAGGATTTACCTATGTTCATTTGAAAATACATAAAACATCAGTCAATTCACTTGTGCATGTTATACTTGATTAGTTAGTGTATTATTAAATTTGAGGAAACCGACAATTGTCAAGACATCAATTACGACCTTTATTATATCTAATTGATAAATGCAAACGCCTAATAGCACGCATTTTTATCTTTTATTGTATAAATCTATTTGTACAGTTTAGTGTCGTCCCAGATTAGCATATGCAATCCACACAGGCTAATCAGGGACGAAACTTTTCGCCTGAACTGGATTTTGCTAAAAATATACTTTCTAGAAACGAATAAAATAAAAGCGAAAAGTGTCGTCCCTGATTAGCCGATCGAATTGCACAAACTTTTGTTGGACGACTCTTAACGCGTATTAAACACATTTGTCACAGAACATGACCCATATGTATTCTGCAATACATATTCAGCCCATAACATTTCTCTTTCACCTTAAACAAAGGTGCTGCTTTTAACATGAATATGCGTACATGCATATACTGATTTTTACTTTATTGCATTGCAGGTATGTTATGCCTATTTATTCATAGTAGAACACTGCTGAAGAATCGTACACATATACATTAGTTAAACGTACGTTGTCGTTTATAGCAATTAGTTACACAGAACCAATACATGTCGGTTAAAAAATGAAAGTCATGGAGGAAAACTCAATTCATTATAGAATTTCTCAAATCGCGGAGCTGCAGCCTTGTCATTAGTAAGTTTATACCGCATCAAAATTCATGATTTACGTATTGTAACGTTCACGTACAATACTTCCATTTAAATAATACGAACCGTTAATTACCTTGCGTTTTAATAGGATATTTTAGGCTGTGTTAAATTTAGCAGGTATTTATGTACAAATATGCCAAACACTATTAAACATTTGATAGGTGTATTCAAAATGATAATTGCATAATTAGTGTTTTCTTTGTTATGCTGTTTGCTTATTATACACGGTCATCCTGGTCGAACACATCGTATTCCGTAATAAAGCTGTGCCATTGTATTTGAAGTATCGTACTTATTGCATGCGTGGTTAAACGCAGACGAAATCGAAAATTGCATTAGAATTTTTCCATTTCGGTCACACATTAAACCAGTTGGAATATTTTTCGCATCGCCAAATCCAAATATTATGTTTTGGATAGATATTGATTGCATTGAAATAACGTCTTCGAGTATTAAATAGTAAGGCCGTAAGGCTTCGGGGATATTTGTTTGCTATATTACGACACACGACATTTGCAAGAAACGTAAGCGAGGCATGCATGGATAGATTGAAATGTGTGCTAATGGGGTTAATCTGAAATGTCATATTTGGAGGCCACATATACAGCTCATTAATCATAAAACTTTATGAAAAGATGTTACCGTATAATATCACAAGGGAATTAAAGACGTGTTCGTGAAAGGTCATACACGGTTCATTAGATAATCTAACACATACTATTTATGATATTTCAAAAGTGATGTATTACATTCATATGAATTGCATATAATCATGTTGTTTAATTTTAAATAAGCTTCAAATTGCCTTTAGACCGATAGGATTTTGTGTTTCTATAATGGATACAACTATACACGCTAACTGTGTGAATGTGAATACAGTGCCATTGATGCTTTGCATGTATCATACTGCTGTATGCGCAAAATAAGGTGTGTACATATAACGCGTGCAATACATTAAACAGTTTTCGGAATTAATGAACATCATCTGTAAAGTAAAAAAACTACATAATACATGATTATTGTTAAATGGCCAGTGACAAATACACAAATAACGGTGGCTAGTCATAATATGTACCGAAATTAGAGAATGCTCGCGCACATTTATTATCGTGTCATGATACAAATATAAAGGTACATTTTCATTCAGTGTTCGAAACCATTTTAATTATTTAAGATAATAATTTGAAAATTTAATGCGATTTGAGCACGTTCAATTTGCATACCTTGTTGCGTGATATAGAAGTCACCACCAGATTGAGTTTCAGCAAGGGGCTGTTTTTAGGATATAGTTTCTTGGCTTTTTTCCATCTTTGTGAAGCAAGCTTTTTGTGAAGAACAAATGAGTCGGGCAATGTTCAAAATGGTAAAACATGCGTCAAGCATTGTTCAAAATTGTTTAAAAAAGTGAATCGCGACTGTTCAAACTTTTGAAAAAATGAGTCACGCATTGTTAAAATATGTGAGCACATGAGTCGTAAACTGTTCAAAATTATAAAATCAGATTTGCATACTGTTCAAAAATGTTACAAACAGATTCCTGCACTATAAGAATTGTTAAAGAATGAGTCATTAATGTTCAACATTGTACAAAAGATCTTGCAAATTGTTCACATGTGTAAAAGTTTAGATCATAAAAAAGCTTGAGAATTTCATAATTATATATATCAGACTAGTTGCTATGATATGTCAAACTGTTAAAGCGAGATTATACGATTTTTTATATGTTTTAAATTGTTATAAATTTATAAAATGTGTTACATTAACACAAAATAGACAAGAAAAATTATACATTAAAGAAGAATTTCATAAAATGCAGCAAAGACAAATTAGCGCCGCGAGCAGATTGTGACGAAGATATTTCGTACATATTTTCCTACAATAACCGAAGAATTCGTCTTTTTATTAGGATCAGAATAAGTGTTCGTGTGTCGTATGAATATATATCGTTGCAGGATTTACAAGGAACCGTTAAACTAAATTAAGATTCAAATCGTACATGCATGATATACATGCTGGCGAATTCGACTGTACAGACATTTCGATTTCAGAAGTAAACATCTGGCTTATTTCGCATTTGACGACACATGTTCTTCTTAACTTTTATTTAGTTATATTGAAATTTATATATAATAAGTTGTTTACACATTTCATATAAATTCATAAATATGTTACAAAATGGTATAATCTCGCTTTAAGCATTACTGGAAAACAAGCGTATTTCAGACATTTTTGAAAACTGATAACTACAAAAAGAAACAATAATCTTGACCTGTATTACGAGCGAGCAATTTATTATTGACACTAATTATGTATCAAATATTACAACGTTATACATACTTAACAAATGCATTTGGCTTAATTTGAGAAGTTGAATTTAAATTGCCATTACACTTATATCATAAAATAGTATTGTTTAAGTGTTTGAATACATATGAGAGAACGTAATTAGTAATGCAGTTTGCTTGTTACCTACTTAAACGTGCGTGGGCTGGTTTTGTTTGCCAATAGTTTCTGTGAATAAGTCAAAACGTTCTCTTTATACAAATATAGTCTCTTAAACAAAACTCGTTTTAATGATGCTTTTTGAGAGCAGTGTTCACCCAAAGCCTACTTGATGCTATATTTCAAAGTCACGGTCGTCATTTCAAAGCAATCAATGGGAAGGCAATGGAGTTCAATATTATATAATTGTTCAAGACCGACAGCTATTGAAAAGCTCGAGAATTATTTTCGGTTTCATACAACCAATTATTGCGTTTCTCAAATCTATGAAGAACTAACTTTGCAAAGGCGGATACTTTACATTTAATGAAACAGAAAGACTTTAAACAGCGACGGAATTATCTTTGAATATATAAGAAAATATAGAATCCGATTAAACACTTAAACCGAGTGGTTATTTTATTATTGTATTTTACTTAAAGAAACAGTGCATTTTAAAGAGACCTTTACGCAGATTTTTGCATGTATTAAAGTTTGTCAATAAATGCTGTATATTGATAAGTGTAACATGGATCTGAAAAGCTTCTGTAAATCAAGAATAACCTTAAAGAAAGAAAAAAAGTAACCCTCAGCTGCGCTCGAACCACTGATCACTAGAGTTAAAGTCTCATGCTTAGAATACTCGGCCATCTGTGTCATGCAATGAGTGATGTATATTATACTTTCTATAAGCAATTCTAGTAGTGTAACACAATATAACGACAACAACAGAACTCCTCAAATTATTCAAAAGTTTCGCGTTGCAACGCTTTATAATTTCAGTTATTCAAAACGTCAACGGATTCCAAGAATTGATGTTTTACAGCATGATAAATGTCCAGTAGTACTGATTCCTCGCAAATATAATAGCTTCAACGACAATTTGTGAATCTGAAACAATTTGTTTTAATTTTATCAATTAATCAAAACTTGAAAAGGTCTCTTCAATAAGTGACTTGTGACGTTGTACTGACATGCATATATTTCCCAACACATGTCTGTAAAGTGCATTTAGTATTATAGTAACAGGTATGATATTATTATCCGTATTTTTCCTTGGTATCCGCCATCAGCTATCGCTACGGATAGTGTGCTCATATAATCCATTTCGACGGATAATGAACGCAAGTCAAACACGCTCACACTGAAGTCGCATACCGAAACTCTTAGTCACTGAATCTCGTAATACGTATTAACATACATATCCATAAAAGGCAGAATATCAAGATACCGTTTTATTCACA
>NC_068359.1:66314304-66411804 GCF_020536995.1 Dreissena polymorpha
TGCTGAATTATGCTTGACGAGTAAATTCAAAATGGCAGCATGTTTAAGTATTTTGCAGTCACTGTGGTCAAACTAGAATTTTAGTTTGAACAAAATCGTCTGTGATCTACTTGAGTGTATAACATTTGGAATGCTGATTAAATTTGAATCGAGGCATATATCGATATTTTGTTGTTTTTTTACTCTGCTTTTGCGTGGAATTTGATGGGACTATTTTAGTGGCGTTAACGGGAACGATCACAGGCAATTGTAATATTACTACGCAAGGTTGGATTCAGTTAATTTAATATGTTTGTTTTTCTATTGTTTTCATCAATGATTGTGTCGAGAACAAATAAAAAAAAATGTAGGATAAATAGAGTACTATGTAGTGTGATTGTGAACATGAATTTATCCGACTCGTCTCAGAAAGATTTACACGGCTCGGCAAGCTTCGCCATGTAAACCTTTATTCAACCCGTCGGATAAATTCAAGTACACAATCAAACTAACATAGTATTCCTTATACACATACAACACTACGCATGTCTTTGTTTTTAAATAGTAAGAAATTCACCTCTTTTATTATAATATAGGTGTTCGTAAACGCAGGTATTTTAACTATCAACAAATTTCGAAAAACAAGTTACACAATTGAATTTATTTGATAAGGAATTACACTGTTTGTAATTCTACGTTTTTTCCTGATTTCTATATATGATGAAATTGTGTTTGAATATTTCAAACAATAAATAACTTAATATTTTACATAACATATTATAATATTCATTATAAGCTAAATACCCGAAAACTTTCCTATATGTATAATGCCTAGTATCCATTATATAATTTGTAATTTCTGTCAGAACTTAAAATAATGACTTATTTACACGTTTATATATATGTATGCAACGCCATGACGAACATTTGAGAATGTACGAATCCTAACGAGTTGTAAAGGGTACTTCAGAATATAGTCATATCTTGCCAACTCAACCTGTGGAAAAAACATTTGCTATATTGTTCATAATAGTTGTGTTTTTTTTTCTATGATAGATTAAAGCAATAAAACTGCTACAAAAACAGGTATAATTGCTTATCAACAAAAATCAGGATTGTTGTTAATGGACGCACCATAAGGTAACTTATTATATTTAGTAAAAATTTATATTCCATTTAATATCGTATTAGTTGAATATAATACGTATACAAGTGCGTAGATATATTTAAACCTAATATAAGTTTTATGAGTGTACTGTCGTCGATATGTATACTACCAAAAACGAAGTTTAAGAATTGAGATGGTTGTGTTGCAGTCCGTTTGTCAGCATTATTGTGTGGGTTGTTTGTAGAACGAATCGCTTCTCAATGTTGCAGGGGATCACAATGTAACTTTCAAACATCAACCTGTCAATTGGTTTTATGCATAGTAATTTCTTATTAGAAAACTGCTGAAGAATCGTACACCTATAACATAGTATAACTTACGGTAATGTGTATAACAATTAGTTACACATAAGTAATACATGTAGGTTAAAAAATGATAGTCATGAAGGGAAATACAGATTATTATAGTTTTTCTCCAAGCGCTGAGTTGCAGCCTTGCTCTTCGTAATGTTAAACCGCATCAGCATTTCTGATGTACTTATTGAAACGTACAAGTACAATACGTCAATTTATATAAGACGAACCGTAAACGAAAATGCGTTTTAATACGATATTTGAGACTGGGTTTAATTCAGCCGAGATTTATGTAACGAGTTGCCCAACAATATTAAACATTTCAATGCATACAATGTGTTTTCTTGGTTATGCTGTTTGCGTATTATACACGGTCATCTAGGTCAAATACATCGTATTCCATTATTAAGCTGACTTTGAAGTATCGTACTTATTACATGCATGGTGGAACGCAGACGAAATGGAAAATTGCATAAGCATTTTACATTGCGTTCACCTATTTTACAAGTTGGAATATTATTCGCATCGCCAAATCCAAATATTATGAGAGAGATAAAAATTGATTGCATTGCAATAACGTCTTCGAATAAAAATAAAAAGGATGTAAGGCTTCGGGGATATTTGCCCATTGTTCGCTATATTACGACACACGACATTTGCAAGAAACGTACGCAAGGCATACATGGAGAGTTTGAAACTAGTGCTAATGAGGTAAAACTTAAAGCTCATATTTGGAGGCCACATGTCAAGCCCATTAATCATGAAATTTATGAGAAGATTTTACCGTGTGCTATCACTAGGGAATCCAACACGTGTTCGCTTAAGGTCTTACACAGTTCATTAGGCAAACTGACACATACTATTGATGACATTTTAGAAGTGATGTATAACATTAATATGGATTTAATAAGATCATGTTTCTTAAATGTAAATTTGCTTCAAATTGCCTTTAGACCGATAGTTATGTTTTGTGTTATTATAATTGATACAACTATACACACCAGCGATGTGAACGTGATGTCAGTGCCATTGATGTATCATAAATATTGTATGCGCAAAATAAGGTGTACAAAACAAAAATAGTTTCCGGAATTGTTTTACTTCATCTGTTTAGTAAACACAACTACTCAATACATATTTATTTTTAAATGACCAGTGACACATATACAAATAACGGTGGCTACTCATAACATGTACCGAAATTAGACAATGCTTGCGCACTTTTATTATTGTGTCATTATACAAATATAAAGGTACATTGTCATGCAGTGTTCGAACCCATTTTAAGTAATCAAGATGATAATTTGAAAATTTAATGCTATTTGAGCACGTTCAATTTGCAAACATAGTTGCATAATATAGATGTCACCACCAGATTGAGTTTCAGCAAGGGGCTGTTTTTTGGATATAGATTATTGGCTTTTTTCCATTTTTGTGGAGCAAGCTTTTTGTAAAAACAAAGGATTGCGAAATGTTCAAAATGGTAAAAAATGAGTCGCACATTGTTCTAAATTTTGAAGTCTTTTTAGAATTTAGAAAACAAAAATCGTTCACTGATTAAAATTGTATAAAAAGGGAATCGCGACTGTTCAAACTTGTAAACACAATGAGTTACGCATTGTTTAAAGTTTCGAGCATATGAGTCGCAAACTGTTCAAAATTATAAAAGAAAGATTCGCATACTGTTAAAAAATGTTTAAATAACTAGTCGCGCACTGTTCAAAATTGTGAAACAATGATTCGTAACTGTTCAAAATTGTAAAAAGAAGTCGCAAATTGTTTAAAAGTTAAAAAAAATGAATAAGCTGTTGCTTGGGTTAGATTATAAAGGAGCTTGACAATATCATAAATATATATATATATATATATATATATATATATATATATATATATATATATATATATATATATATATCAGACTAGCTAGCTATAACATGTGATACGGTTAAGTATTGAGGGATAACAAGCGTATGTTATTCATTATTGAAACGTGATAACTAAAAAAAAAGAAACAATAAGCTTGACCTGAAAAACGAGCGAGAAATTCATTATTGCAATTATGTAATTAAATATTACAACGTTATCAATATTTTACAAATGCATTCGTCGAAAATCGGGGTGTCGAATTCAAATTGTCATTACACATTCACTATAAAACAGTATTGTGTAAGAGTTAGAATGCATACATGTTAACGTTATTAGTAATGCAGATTGCTTATGACTTACTGAGGCATATATTGGCTGGTTTTGTATGCAAATAGTGATTGTGAATCCAAACGTTAACATCATACACAGATCTCTTGTAGAAAGCCTCCTTTTGATCATGTTTTTCGATAACAGTGTTTATTCAAAGCCTACTTTGTGCTTTATTTCAAAGTCACTGCCGTCATTTTAAAGCAAATCAATCAAAGGCAGGACAATGACCTCCAATATTGTATAATCTGTTCAAGACCGATAGCTTTTTTAAATGCTCGGGAATAATGTTGGTTTCAAATAACCTAGTATAACTAACTCAAGTCTATTAAGAACTAATATCGAACAGGCGTATACTTCATAATTAATTAAAATGAATGACTTCAAGCAGCGTCGCAAGAATTTGTTGCTTCAAACGAAAAATTAAATCAGATTCAACTCGTCACCCGAGTTCTTTTTGCATGATTGTATTATACCTAAAAGCAACAGACTGAGTATAGTTTCAGGAAGTGACTTGTGTCTTTGTACTGACATGCAGACATTTCCGAACGCATGACTGTGAAGAACAATGAGTATTAAAGTAAAAGTATGATGGTGTCATCCGTATTTGTTCTTGGTATATATGCCGTCAGCTTTTGCTACGGATACTATGTTCATATTATCCATTTCCACGGATAAGGAAAGGAAGCCACATAAGCTCATACTGGAGCCGCATACCGAAATTCTTAGTCAGCGAATCTCATAATACGTATTTACATACATATCCATAAAATGCAGATTAGCAAGACACCGGTGTATCCATATACCCTGTCATCCGACCATTTAACAACTGAGAGCTTACGCCTTGTAAACGTTAGGCAATAACTAATAAAATAAAATTTATTTAACACGAATGTTTCTCTATAGACATTAAAAAGGCGACGCAGTTGAGTTAACACAACTATTCGATAGGTAATCGGTATTGAAGTTTACGTATATTAATTAATTAATATTAAACGACATCACAAAAGACAATTTTACATGATAACATCATGCTACATTTTACACAACATAACCAAGTTTGAAAGCAGTATATACACATTATATTTCATTACCTTTTTGTTTAATCTGCATGTACTGTTGAACATACATTTAAGTCTACACAATAGGTGGTCATGTGCTCATCTGCCTTTAACATTTTTATGACGGCCATCGTCATAAGTAATTGAGTTATACGACATTAGCAAATATTGATTTGCGGAGACATTTTAAAATAAACAATTACGTTTGAATGTTGTTTTTTATGTTGCGTTTGTATCGTTTATACAGCCTACCCTGCTCTTCATCTGGGATATCACTTGATGAACAAGACTTGAACACGCTATATAATGTAAACCGTTTTAACGAGATTTTATGTAAGTGTGTCTTAAGCTGTGAAATGACGCTGACGCGTCTCGCATTCCATCTGTTCGCTTTTTGTTTGTCTATGCTTCGATTTGACCAATCATAATAATGTATCACTAGAGTAATTGTTGTGCTGATGATATTTAAAACTGATACTGTGATTGATTATAAAATGTAGGCTGTTTACTGAACATGTGTGTGTAGTGGTGTTTGAGCTCAAATCCAACAAGTTATTATATCGAATGCCGGTTTGATGCATTTGTTTATTTGCATGTTTGCTTCTTGTTAACTATACAACCGGGTAAAGGCTGACGTTCACATTTTGTCCTATTGAACGATAACTTAATACAACAATGTTAAGTGAATCTTTCAACATGCAGAAAACACCGTAACAGCCGTTTAAAATTCACAACCAATTGATTAACAAAATATAATATGAACAAATAAACAATTTGATTTGTTTGTACATTTATAATTGTTTTAAGATGACCATACAAACACGCGATTTAGTACACATATATAAAAACATACTGAGCAAAGTTTCGTCATCAAATGCACATTTGTTTTTGCTTGTGTGAATCCTTCCAAATTGAAAAAAATGATGTTGGTGATACGCGTTGAAAAATAGAATCCATTGGGCATTTTTCTGGTAAAACATGACACGTCTTGTTTTGCTGTACAGCTCTAACACGACTATAAAGCCTAGTTAATATCACACTATGTAGTAGTAGTAGTAGTAGGAGTAGAAGAAGTAGTAGTAGTAGTAGTGGTAGTAGTAGTAATAGTAATTAGTATTAGTAGTTGTATTAGTAGTAGCTGTAGTAGAAGTAGAAGTAGTAGTAGTAGTAGTAGTAGTTGATGTTGTTGTAGTGATAGTAGAAGTACTAGTACTAGAAGTAGAAGTAGTAGTAGTAGTAGTAGTAATAGTAGTAGTAGTAGTCTAGTAGTAGTAGTAGTAGTAGTAGTAGTAGTAGTTGTAGTAGTAGTAGTAGTAGTAGTAGTAGTAGTAGTAGTAGTAGTAGTAGTAGTAGTAGTAGTAGTAGAAGTAGTAGTTGTAGTAGTAGTAGACGTATAAAATATTAAGAGTATGCGTGTTACATTTCATAATGTCATAATGCTTTGAGGCATTAAAATGTTTGTACATAATATGTCTTTATTGATTCAAACGCGATATTTTAATAAATATACCAATTTAAAAATAAGTAACATTCTAAAAGTCTAGATTTAGTCAAACACTTAAACAAATCAAGGATAATGCAGAACTTATATAATTATTCATACATAATTGAACAGAGACAATACATCACACATATTTTAATTAATTCTATTTAAAACAAACTAATGTTTTGAAGCAACACGTGATAGAAGAAAAGCAAACCAATATTGGAGAACCACTCATAGAGATTGGACAACGATGGTTTTGCTTTTAATAACCGTTTGCTTGCCGGATACAACGCTCTCTTAGTCCAGTTGATTAAATGATGTAAGCGCATACGCATGGATTTTATTGGACAGTTAGTTTGACAGAGTTGCTTCATTCGATCTGGATAGGTTAAATTACGAAAATGTGAGGACGGTAAGTATCCCACTGTAATCGTAGTATTGTATTTTTCTAACTGTATTATATAAAGGTTGATTCATGCCAACTGATTTGTTTTAATTCGTCTGTATACGTATTAGTACATATTGGACAAGGATATGCACATATAGTATTGATTTCGATATTTCAACGTTATTATTATAAATAAATAAATATAAATATAATATTATCGTTTTCTAAAAAAAACATATTTGTAGTTTTTTTTATCATTCTAAGCAACTTTTTATCTTATGTAAATACTAACAGGAAACAACGAGTTATCATTATTTGCATCTCCGGTCTAATTTTATTATAAACGGACATACTATGAAAAACCCACTAAACTTGGATTCATATATTATGCTTTTTCTGTCACAAATAATTGTCAAGAAAGACGTGTACTGTTGTTGTAACTACTCAACATATATATTATTAATATTTGATTATATAATGTGCCTTCAGTGCAATATATATATTTGAATATATATATGTGTATGTGTTTTTAACATTTGAAAGAATTATTGTGATAATCCGAATCAAGGTAATGAACAGTTAACATATACTTAAACGTGTTTTTACGCATATATAAAATCCAATCAATTAGATATATAATTATGATTTTGTAAGAAATTGATCAAGTTGACGCAATGATATTTTTCTGTTATTCTGTACACACTGTTATTTGGTATTTATATTAAAATGATGCGTGTGATTCTGTGCGAGTGCAACCATTTGCATCGCTTGTATTATTTCTATATTTATTTATGGTACTTGAACTTTTAAAAAAAATGTTTTATTTATGATCTCAGAAAAAGCAAGTACTGACATTATGAAATAAAAACTGTTCGTATATCCCTCATCGATACATATCTAATACTGTATAGCACGGAGCGTATCTAGAGTCCGTGTGCATAGTTAATTTCAACTGGCTGATGTATTGCAATTCAAATGGCTATACCGGCATTGTCAATAGCTGCAAATAAAAGGAAATTTAATTGGTTTTAAAACCATGTTTGAAGTACTTCATCTGTTAATGCCTAACGCAATTATTTGCTATGAAAGCACACACAAAATGTGTATAATTAATGATGATATTAAGTGTTATATATGCACCGTAATGTGTTTGTTCAAATGCATTTTATTTCAAATCAGCCTGTTTTGAAGTAGCAATTCTAGCAAAATCAGCTTTTAAGCAACACGTTGATATTTGTAAATAAATATTGACGGCATTAAACACATAACCTATATATTTGCAGATAATTCTTTATAATTATGTTAATATAAGCGAATAATAGTATGTTCCATGTGCGCCTATTCCCGTACTTACATGGAAACTATATCGGGCATTCAGCATTCAGCTGATGCATACATTCATCATTTACGTTTTGTGTACACAGACCTAGCTTTTTTTCTGAACGGCATCCGATATTTTCGGATGCATTCGGAAGTGCGTGTGAAATGTTTATAAGCAGCGATGCTGCGTATAAACATGCAGACTATATTAATGGTTCTCCGTTTGCCTTAGAAAAATGTAAAGGACGGATGCCAACTGTCAATCAACGCATTTGTGTCTTAATCGTATATCAATTGTTATGCATAGTGTTGATATTCAAATATGCTGCATAGAAAAGTAAAAAGCTATATTTGGTTCCCATGACTAGGGTGTGCTCGCATAGTAATGTTATTAATCCAAAGTTTCAAACACGTCAACGGTTAATAAAATGTGTTTGCAAAAACATAGTTTTTGCAACGGAAAGAGCCGAGTATTTCGTATTCGAAAATACGCTATGAATTTTCGCCGGAATCCTCCGCGAGATAGATCTCGTGTCTTATCAACCAATCGCAATACACCAACTTTCTGCGGAACCTCCGTAAGATAGATCGGATCGTTATTTCAAAACTTCGGCTTTCGGTTTGATAACGCTATTTGTGTTTTTGTTTTGAGTATTTTTCAACAATTGGCTAGCCGATTGATGTCGATGATAACAAGTATTGTGTTTGTTACGATTATTAGGTTAGGTGAACTCGATTTTAAAGACATATGTGAGACATTTTTTTTTTGACATTACACAATCGGTTAACAGGACGAACTCTGGGCTTCACGTATGTACTCATTAAAGGGGCCTTTTCACAGATTTTGGCATATTTTGAAGTTTGTCATTAAATGCTTTATATTGATAAATGTTTAAATTGGATCTTAAAAGCTCCAGTAAAAAATCAAGAATAAAATATAAAAAGGGAAAAAAGTAGCCGGTACCAGGGCTCGAACCAGTGACCCCCGGAGTCCTGGAGTAAGTCTGAAGTTAAAACGCATTAGCCCTCTCGGCTATTCTGCCGGGTATACACAGTTTAAGTATTTTATACGTTATATAAGCAAACCTTATAGTTGCGTAAATTTAAACGACAACAACAGAACTCTCCAAGTTATTCAATCGTTTCGCGTTGCAACGCTTTATAATTTTTAGGTTTTCAAATCGTCAAAAGATACATATTATGGCTATATTGGACTATGGTAAATGTTCAGTAATACTGTTTCCTCACAAATATCATAACTAAAACGAAAATTTGCGAATCTGAAACAGCTTTTTTTCAATTTTGTCAATTTACCAAACCGTGAAAAGATCCCTTTAAAGCTCAGAGCATTGAAGAAGATCTATTCCTAGGACGAAATCGTAAATCATTGTTCATGAATCGTTACAAAAGACCTTTCGCCTCATTAAACGCAAGTGGTCGTGACTTTGTATCAAGATATAACGCTGATAAAATAGAGATTGCATTATTGAACGGTCCAGATGAGGACATTTAATAAATACTGTTTCCAATATAGTGTTGATGCGGTTTTGTGGCAAATGATTAACATATTTATTAACTCTAAGAAGCTATGCTGCTCAAAGGAAATGTATTTTATGCATCTCTATAATTACTATATTAAACTTCATTTTGAAATTTACTTAGCCGCATTTGTATTTGGTTTTTGCCAATTTGCATTAGAGGGCTTTTTCACAGGTCAATGTAATATCATTTGTATACACGTGTGTGTGTGCATCGTGTGTACATCTATATGGCATTAGCTGTCATGGTGTGATAGAACACATCTTTAATTATAAATTATACAACAGTGGCCAAAATTTGCGCATGCACACTTTCAGCTCATGTTTTGAGAAAAACAACTTACTACATTTGAGCCGATGTGCAATATTGAACGGACTTACATGTAAACAAAGTATCGGATACATCACTAAACGCAGATGCAATGGTTTTCTTAAATAAGATCTCAATCTACCATGCTAATAGACGTATTTTAATATTACGCGAACTTTAATGGCCATTTCTTATGGTAAATCAACATAGGCTTAAAGAGTCAAGATCAACCCTTTTTAGAGAAAACATTTGTTTACAACTGGTAACAAAGCCTTCCTGACAACATACTGTAAAACCATTACATTTCGTGTGGTACGAATTTTCGTGGATTTCTTTGTTCCGCTGAACCACAAATTCAAGTACCAACGATTATTTTTACATTTTTCATCCGAAATCGGTCCTTTCCGAATGTTATTGCCGACATGCTCTATTGTTTTCGGTTATCTGAGATATTTGATTGAGATATGCTAGGTAATACAATATGTTATTTTCTTGATAAGTGTTTGGGAAATAATACTTTTTAAATCAAGCACGGAATTTAACCTGTACGTCAACGATTGTTCTCTTATACGTGACGTCGTCAAATTAACAGTTTGTTTACAGATTGATCACATATGTCAATTAGTGCCAATTAAAGTTAAAAGAGACATAACGGTTTTTACACCTGTATTTTGGGGACCCTATTACTCAATTGTTACTACTAGGGGACCGATTGAGCAGAGAATTGCAAAAATTGTCAAAACAACATTGATGGCAATTAGCGAGCGGGGACCCACAAGATCGCCGCTTATTCGCTCTTATCTACAATTATTGGCAACACTTTCATGCTACAGTGCACATTAATCACAAGCCTTGCTGTCAACACACATTAACAGATTATTCTTCGTTATTACTCTGGTTGTCTAAGAAAAGTTTAATTATTATGTCTGTCAATCTTCCCCGAAAATTTGAAATCCACGAAATAACGTGTCAACGAATTAGTTGTTTTTTATTAAACCACGAAATTTCATACCGACGAATTTCTATACGTGTACAGTATCCGAAAGGAACAATTTGTATATATATGGGCCGTGTGCTCTTTGAAAAATGGGGGTTAATGTTGACTGCACAGGCTAATCTGAGACGGCACTCTACGCAAATGCATAAAATACTGTATACAGAACACAGCTCATATATAATTGTATACACACAATTGTAATGCCAAAGCTGGATTATAATGTAACATACCCACATGTGTATATAACTGTCTAGAACGTGTTGCTATTTGTAAATGCACGCCATTCGATAAGACCGGATAATGCTACGTGTATATGATTATTTCACATTTGTTTTGTTATTAATGCAATTCAGTTTTTAAGTTACGTACACACATGCAATATTGTTCAGACTATATATATGCACATTATTATACGATGTATGCGCATATTGAGTAGACAAAACTGACACGTATCACGCTTTGCTGCACAATTAATTATGTTGTATCTGGAAATAGTTGCAATCATATCAAAAACACCTTGAACGTTGGTGCTGCTTCCAACATAATAATGGGTCCATAAATATAACGCGTTCATTACATTCTATTGTATATTGTTAATTATTTGTTTATAATAAACGTCTTCATATGACAAAACCATACATAAACATGTATTTGCTAATGCCATACAATTTAGAAAGAATAGCAATGTGTGTGTTGATGATGAAATCAAATGATTTTAGAACTACAATACATAGTATCAGAAAAGCAATATGTGTTATAAAATAATAAATGCAAACAACGGTATTTACGTTAAAAAAAACGTTGAACTTTAAATGTTACATCCCAGTATTAATGCTACTTTGATGACATTCTTAGTAATTGAACGAATGCAATCACGTTCGTATTTAGCAGTAAAAGCGATACATATGTCTGCCGTACACACAAAGCTGTTGTAGATGAAGTCTAAATAAAACACAAAGCTGAATAAAACTAGGTTATGCACATTTCTGAATGCATAGGTTTATCCAATTTCTGTCCGCCTTGATTGTCTTGCATCGGTACGTCACTGTCACATTGGCTGATATAACAGATATGAGATATGTCGTCTGAATAATGAAAACCATGAATACGAGAGCGTTGCATAATAGCGTTTTCTTCCCAAGCGCTGAGTTGTAGACTTGCCATTGATATTGTCGTGACCGCCATATTAACTTATCATTTTTGCTTCGAGTACAATACTCCATCAATATACTAGCATAAGACGCAGTCTGTATTGCACATGGTATGTCTTCATCGTCCCTTTATTTGTTAATATTGATGTGTTAATTTGATTTGTTAATATTTAGGTACGACATGTATATGACCTTGATTTATGTTTTGTAACACACAAAGGTCAGCATAGCTTTAGTTTGTGTTGTGCAATAGAAATTCCGGTATGGATTAAATCGCCTGTAATACTGATCTAATGTCATGACATATAATTATGACAATATGTAACAAATTTAGCACAGGTTGCTTTTAAGCTACTAACAACACTTATGTAAATTTGACATGGTATCGGTGGTTGCTTGATATCACGTTCACTAGACATACCATTATGTTTTGCGTATATTAATTGTGTCCTGAAGTTGCATCATACACACAACGGGTAATATAATATTTCATTAGATATGTCAGAATATGCATCAATGATCATGCTATAATGCTAAGATTGATGGTAAAACAAAAATCTATTAAACAAACTTGACAAGTGGAAACTACATGAGGGATAGTTGGATAAAAAAAAAGAGTGAGTTACATCTTATTGACATGTATGTACGTTACCCAAAATGAAAGCTTTCTTACAAACTCATTTGTCGAAAACTGCAGCATCGAATTTAAATGAGTCAATTTCAAACGTGGTTGCAGTTTTAATAAGATATGATACCGTCTTTATTTATTCGTAAATAGGCTATTTAGGCACGTGTAAGCGGGTTTTGTATGAATAGCGTTGCTAATAAAATGCTAAAACGTCAACCCAATCAAAAAGAGATTCACAATCCCTGCGAAACGAATCGCTTTGATCGTGGCATTTGAAAGTAGTTGATTTCCTATCAATTGTTTCATTTCACACGGCCGTCATTTTAGAATTTGTAACGATATGACACTGACTTGTATATTGTATTTTTAGTTCAAAACGAAACCCTTAATGGATAGGCTCGATTATTATTATCGGTTTAACATAACATGCTATGGCATGCTCCATGTTGGATAATTGAGTACCAACAACAAAATGAAAAGAACCGCCAAATACTATGACAACTTGACTTTATTCGGCGTAGGTACACGTGTTCAACATACAATTGAAATAAAAAGGATTCAGCTCTTCATTCTTGCATAGTTCCTAGCAAACGTATATGCGTTTCTTATTGCAAAGTCAGCCACTTGTATAGTAGCCGTGAAGATAAAACAGTTTGACAAAAATAACACCTCATATAAAGTCACCTAATACGGATGATTGAACGAAATTAGCACAATGTTTTAAATACGATAAACACTACAAGTTGGAGTAAAGCAACCTATTGTATTTCTAGAATTCTGATATATTAACCGTTATCGGCGTGGATTATTTTTGGATGGAAAGCTACTTTTTATTTGCAAAAGTGTTCTACATTCTACATTACAGTAAACCCGAGCATGCTGCAAGAGTAATGTATCGAATCTTTGTTAAATTGTAAGTCTATTTTCATGTTGGACTGCGAATCGTATGTATCTTTCCATTCTTGAACAAATGTATCGTGTATTATTCGATTCAAAAGTATTACATCGACGTTACTATAATCATACTGCATTATATTCTTTCAATGTATTATTACACCATTGTGTTTATTTTGTATAACAATAAAAACTTAGTCGTTATGGGTTTTTTCTTATGGTTTGATTCATTATGTCTTAAGATACAAAATGCTTGTTGAGAAGTATTACGGACTGTTGAGTGTTTCGCTCATTATTGTATGATTGACCGGTACAATAGAGAAATACAACGTTTTTTTTTATCCAGTATAGTATTTCGAGCATACTATTTGCGAGCTAACGACATACCCATACATACGGTTTCAGATTAATGACAACATACATGATTCACGTATTTGCATCGCATATTCTCTAAACAAAAAGACCCACTAAGGAAACTGCAAGCCGCCTATTGAATATTACATGATGACCCAACAATATGATAGTAATATAACAATAGATGCTAAATAACATTATCAGTTTATGCACAATATTTCTCTCAATTTCACTGTTAAAGTTCGGAATTGCAATACATACTTGATAACATGTGACAAGTTTTAGAGATTAATTTCGTCAACAACATGTGTATGCGGTATTTACTGGTAAGAAACATTTTCGTTTGCAAAATCCTCTTTTAAATTGTAAAGTGTTTAATCGTGTTTAAGTAATTTAACATTTGAAATGTGTGGGTTTTGCAAACTTAATTGCTCGCATGTGTTTGAATAGATTAAATGATGCTTTTACACCTTGTAAAGAACTGGTATAAGCCGTTAGCTGAGATTTTACAATTGAAAAAAAGAAATTTAACACGCTATACAATTGCTTAAACGTAACAAGATGCTGTAGGCGTGCTTTTGAGTGGGGACACGATTCTGAAACATATCGCAATTGACCCTTTAATGGCTTATCTCGCTATACATCTGTCCGATGATTGTCTCGAGGGGACTTTACTAGGGTCGTTCACAATATTGTAGCACCAGAGTAATTACACAACTAAGAGCATTTGCAAAACAAATTCTAAAAATACACAATAGACAATGCATTTACTAATGAAACCATTAGTAACTCCAAGTGTGAAAGCATTCATGTTTTCAGTACATATCGAGGATCTTTACTTAGCTTATGTTTTCAATTGTGTGACGATTCCTTCGCGTTCTTATGTCCAAAATGTGATAGACAAATGCGTTTATTAAATTAAAGCGACGTGTACACTATAATTCTGGATTAAGTTCACATTTCTGGCCATCAAATGGTTTGATCCTGAAACAATTCAATATGAACCTTACACCCTTTAAACACATAATAATTATTATTACAATCTCAATTAGTACTTCTATTCAACGATAAGTTGATTTCAACATAAGAATATTGTCCCATATACCTTCAATTTATACAACGTACAATGTGGAAACATACTTGGGTTTATAATCCTGTTTCGCAATACACGCTGTAAGTACATTCATATTGAAGTATTTTTTGCGAAATACATTGATACGCATTCACATTTACCAACGCATTCGAAAAAATAAATTGTTTTTCCATTTAATTTGATCATATTGTCCGATACTGTAATTGTTGTCGGGAAAATTTGATACATTAGGTATTACCCTAAGTAATGTTAATTCAAATATCAAACCATTTAATGACACTATTTTTACACAAGCTAAATAGCGTGTTACATAAATACATAGAGAAATGATTCCACTTGTGTGATTATGTATAATCCCGAAAACGAAGTTTAAGAGGGATTTTATTGGAGCCGTTTTTGTTTTATAAATATTTTGTTATTATTGTGAGTCGTCTGACAATTTAAACGCTTTTCATGTCTGATGATGCTTTAACGTAAGTGTATGCATAACTATTCAAGAAAACGAGTTGCTGGATAAATAATGAATGTGCGTTTAATCTGACAAATCCTGAATAGAAATGTGTGTGAAAGATAGTTTGTTGTTGAAGTAAACAAAACGTGTTTCAGTAAGCTTCATTATAGCTTTAATTTACTAAATTTTAAGGAATCCTTTTTCATGTGATAATTTTGTGTGTCTTAAGTTTGAATTGAATTTGTTCATCACTGCTATTAACCCTTCTTCGTGTACTCGTATTTTTGCATCGTGCATTGGCTGTCATATTTCAAACATGACATGCATGCACAGTTTATACTTAGTTTTGGAAAAAGCAACAACGTTATTACACGTGTCTTTTTGGGCACGCTTGGAGTGTACATATATAGCACAGGTAACATCAATACACACATATACAATGATGGGCTGAGCATAGAACGAATGCAAAGTACCCTCCTAATAAACACGTTATACCATGACGTGTTCTATTATTACCCTATATTATGCAACATCAACAGTGGCAGACAGAGCCAATGCAACCCGTTTATATCGATCTTATTTGTTTTAATTTAAAAGCTAATTCAACTTAACAATATAACTGACAACAAATGCACAATGAACCACGTGCCATCGTGTTATGTTGATATATATGATTGATTGTCCTTATATACATACAGACTCTCGAAATGCTCACATATCTGTGTAGAGGGTTTGGTATTTGTAAACGCACTTCATGTTATTATAAATGTTAGTGTTAATTGAATATAAATTTCAAAATAGTCGCAACATTTTAAGAAAGTCGTGATTATTATATATATATATATATATATATATATATATTATATTATTATTATATATTATATTTTTTTATTATATACACGGGGAATCAATCCATCGTGCGTTCAAACTTTGTAAACTTTCATTGCAATTATTTGGTCGACTATTTAAGAGTATGGTCATCGAATCTCGTGTTGTTGACAGTTAACGCTAAATTTAACAGCAGTGTCAAATCTAAAGATTACAGTCGATATTTGCATGCTATTTATGAAACAACATTTCCCAATCCGATATTACAAGGGAATTAAAATCTGGTTTGTTTCGGGTAAATCAATATTCACAAGGCAAACTGACGAAAACGGTATTGACATTCAACAAAGCAATTTATATATTCCATAGCATATTCGCATGACGTGTAAATTTAAACGTTCTTCAACATCATACTAAATTTCACAAGTGTAATATAATTTGCAAACAAAATTGCATTTTCTATTGCGTAAACGTGCTAATTGTCAAACACATTTGAATAACAGCACACATGTAAATACTATCGCAACTGTATAGCAAACTATCACCAATTATTTAGTTCAGTAAATGTTTTACCATAGACATGGTAGGTAGAAAGTGTATTAAACAAGGGTTGTTTGTAAAACATGCATGTCCCCCATATGGGCTGTCAGTTGTAGTGGCAGCCATTGTGTGAATACGTTTTTTGTCACTGTGACCTTGACCTTTGACCTAGTGACCTGAAAATCAATAGGGGTCATCTGCCAGTCATGATCAATGTACTTATGAAGTTTCATGATCCTATGCGTAAGCATTCTTGAGTAATCATCCGGAATCCATTATACTATTTCGAGTCACTGTGACCTTGACCTTTGACCTAGTGACCTGAAAATCAATCGGGGTCATCTGCTAGTCATGATCAATGTACCTATGAAGATTCATGATCCTAGGCGTAAGCATTTTTGAGTTATCATCCTGAAACCATTTTACTGTTTCGAGTCACTGTAACTTGACTTTTGACCTAGTGGACTGAACATTAATCGGGGTAATCTGCCAGTCATGATCAATTTTCCTATTAAGTTTCATGATCATATGCGTAAGCATTCTTGAGTTATCATCTGGAAACCATTCTACAGTTTCGAGTCACTGTGACCTTGACCTTTTTACCTAGTGACCTGAAAATCAATAGGGGTCATCTGCCAGTCATGATGAATGTACCTATGAAGTTTCATGATCCTAGACGTAAGCATTTTTGAGTTATCATCCGGAGACCATTTAACTGTTTCGAGTCATTGTGACCTTGATCTTTGAACTAGTGACCTGAAAATCTATAGGGGTCATCTGCCAGTCATGATCAATTTACCTATAAAGTTTCGTGATCTTAGGCCTTAGCATTATTGAGTTGTCGTCCGGAAACCATTTTACTCTTTCGAGTCACTGTGACCTTGACCTTTGATCTAATTACCTGAAAATCAATAGGGGTCATTTGCTAGTCATGATCAATGTACCTATGAAGTTTCATTACCCTAGGCCTAAGCATTCTTGAGTTATCATCCGGAAACCATTTTATTATTTCGAGTCACTGTGACCATGACCTTTGACCTAGTGACCTGAAAATCAATCGGGGTCATCTGTCAGTCATGATCAATATACCTATGAAGTTTCATGATCCTAGGCCTAAGCAATCTTGTGTTTTCATCCGGAAACCTTCTGTTGGAAGGACCGACGGACGGACCGACCGACATGAGCAAAACCATATACCCCCTCTTCTTCGAAGGGGGCATGAAAAAGGATTGAATTTGAACTGATATCGCTACTGGTGAAGATATAAGTAGGCATGCATTTAAGGGGTCGCGATTGGAACTGAATTGCATTGATACATGTATCTGACATCAAACTTCTTTTGATCAAAAATACTTTTGAACGTCATTCGGATTTACCAACATGCATACACGAGAGACAGGATAGTATAGTATAGTATCGTCAATCATAGAGGTCATGTTTTGTTCCGTAGTTGCAATTATCAAGGTTATGTTTTTTTTGTAAATGCAATTATCTTAACCAACGATGCAGCGTGGCAAGCGCGTACTATAGATGAGGGTAAAAATACAAAGCAAGCATGCAGCATTCTTCGACAATCAGCTTTATATATGATTCCTTAATACCAAGAACGCATTATAACGTAGATAAGAATAGAGCAACATTAAAACGATCATACTTTATTGTTCAGTGTGTGCTTGCCTTAAAATTCGATTAATTTAGATTTGAGCCGTGCTCTGTGCGGGTGAGGATTATGGCATGTGCTTACAGTTTCGTCCCTTTTAAGCCTGTGCAGTTCGCACATGCTAATCAGAAACGACACTTTCCGCTGTTTTGGTATGATTCGTTAAATATAATTTCTTTTTAACAAAACATACAGTTGAGGCGGACATTGTCCTCCCTGATAAGCCTGTTTGGAGTGCACAGGCTAATTCGGAAAGACACTTAACGCACACGCTTTAAATCCCCTTTCTACAGAGCACGGCCCATTTACATTTAGAATCTTACGATTAACATACGTGCTGCTTGTTACAAAACTGTTTATTATATATGTAAGCACCATTCAAGGAATGTGAGTCTTTAAACACGTTGTGTTGCTATTTAAAATCGTTTATATTGCATAACCGCTACATTTTGATGAATTGATTTGATTGCAAGAAGCGTCTTGGGATATTCTTTGTCACAGTTCATATTAAAGTTATAAGAGATTTCGACAAATACTCTTAATGCATCGCTTGTTATAAGCTCGACCAGACGGAACTGACGGCATTTTCTTAGGAAGAGATTACTTTATGCAAAGTATACGCACAAAAATCAACTGCTGGATATTTTCTTCACGCTTTTGCTAAATGTGAAGTGCAACACTGCATTTGCAATAACGATGACTCGATATTACTGTGTTCTATAAACCAGTCTGTAACCAATGGCACGTGTTTTTCAATCAAAAAAGCAATAAGCATGCCATCTGTTTGTGAACAATGCAATATTATATAGTGTTGATTTGTTGCAGATAATAATCTTGAATGATTGATCCAACAGCTACTATAAACACTTCTTTACCTATATGTTTCGTAATTGTTAGATAACATTTTTTATAAACACAAGGGTTGACTATGTAACAGTATGAAAATCGAACAAGATGCAAACTAAGTAATAACAATAATCGAAATTGTACATCAAGCAATGATTAAAGCTGATAACCTCAAACTAATACCACAATTTTATTAAGTCTTCTTATAACGTATTGTAACACTTTCGGAATACTGGTTTACATAACATCATACAAAATATATAAATTAAGCATTGGGATAAACACTAAATACACCGTTTGTAAGTCGCACAAGTATACATTTGCAGTCTAGATCCCACTCATTGCCAAATGCTAAGCTGTTCATGGCATTTGCATCGGATGTTAACCTGCTATTAAACTTCACTTTTCCTTATACATGCAATTGAATGTGTTCTTATTTAACAACAGTAACCAATTGACTATTATAAAGTGTTTTAAGCAAAAAATATGGCATAATATGTGTGGCATTTCGCATTTTGAGTACTTATTTCAGAATAAAGAAGGTGCTGTATCTACATTTTTATGTTAACATGGAATATCCTTTGAAAGTATTAATACTTATGTTTTATGTAACAAATAAAGATTTGAAAGGGAATTGCGTGGTTTGTTATCTTGCCGACTTGCACATCGCGGTCGTGCTGGCATCCAAAATAAAACACGTTTTTATCAAATGTTTTGCATGCGGCGCTCCATTATATTTAGCGAAAATTCGGAAAGTACGTGTACATCTATGTTTAAGTTAAATGTAGACATATGTTATAGTAGCGATTTAAGATGTTGATTTTTATCTTACGTGCAAATGCGATTATCTGTAAATAGCATTGATGTGTTCCTAACATACACACTACTTATTATTAAAAAAGCAAAGTGTGGGCTAAAAATAAATCAAGTACAAAGAGTGTACAGTTTGCATATATGTTTACAATTAGTAGCAGATCGGAATGCTCATTTTGCTCGTATGATGCATGCATTGCAATCTGCCATGACTACTTTATTAACATCGTATATGCATCTCTGGTACATTGTATCCATATTTAAATCATATCCCTACTGAAAACACATGCTTGCTGGTTTTCGCTTCACTTTATAGTTCTTCTCTTAAAATTTGGAATTATTACTGGAATTACCATTTAAAATAATTGCTTCTAAAATATTATATAAACACAGCTGGCTTTTTTCGTAATTCGATTTAACAGTAATGCCCCTTCAATAATTGTTGATTTTACAGTACTGCCGTTAATAATGTCTGATTTATTTACTGGTGACGTAATCGTGTCATTGATTTTGTTTTACGCCATCCGATCTACTTTTACCGTCTTGGCTACATGCATAGGTCGTCGGTATCATATCATTAAACTTTATTAATATTTTCTCTCTGACGGGCTTTTCTCGCTTTATTTAATATGTTTAAGCAATCACATAAACAACTTAGCTATGTAATATGGATCTTTTACATCCAATATTGCTGATTCTTCCTGTATTTGCATGATGATGATCTAAAATTATTAACTTTATGATGCTACATGCTAAAAAAAAAATTAAAAAGAAGGGATGCAAAAGACACTTGTTGGTACTTTCATCTCATCGTTCCTCAAAAAGTTGTAATTCTGTTACCTTGGTCTCATTCAAACCATTTAGTAATTTAATTATAATTTAATTTATTGTGTTTTAATTCCCTTTTATTATTGTTTATTTTGAGTTGCAATACTTTGAGGTAAAATTTTATTTACACTTATATGTATCATGAATATTGCTTGGCTAAGTGTTAAGTTGAGCATTCTTTAATCGGTTTAAACAACCAGTGCTTTGTAATGTTTTTATCATTCCAAAGCGGTGACCCCAGCTTTATTTTTCTATGTGTGTTTGTTGTTTCGTATTGTGTTGTTTTGTACTGTTTTGGCAACCGGTATATTGCCTTAAATATAGGAACAACAAATTGTATATAATAAGAATGCAATACTGCTCCAGAAGCTGGGGTTTCACTTCTTTATAGTGTAAGAAGTATAGACGAAAGCTGTACGATGCATGCACCTATTACAGTAATTACCATTCAATGATAATCTTAAGTAATTGATATGTCACATAAACTACAAAGATCAGCAACTCAGGTACCTTCACGCATCGATTAATGTATTGCTCATGTTCTCCTCTCATATATTTTTTCATAATTGTTTGATTTTCAGAAAGAAAGAAAATAACGAAAGGGCGTCAATGTCATACAGCATAAGCACATGTTCGTATGGTGCAAGTTACACCACGAACATAATTGACGCCAAATATATTTTGCGTAGTTTGCATCTAAGATACATTGTGATTAATACTTTGATAACATGTTTGACTTAAACTATTTGTTTCTACAACAAATAAAGCAACGTTATACGGAAGAATAAAAACACAGAAAAAATGCAAAATGCATTAACAAGTAACAAAACGTAACACGTTACAAGTGACAAAGGCTTGCACACATATAACAACGGCTATGTTTATCAATTATGATATACACAACAACAGTAATATAGTGGCTGATAGACATTCGAACGTCACCGTATGCCATTATAAATGTGTGGATTTTATTGAACCTTTTTAAATTTAGCAATCCGTTGTAAATGCGTGTATGTGTTTCATGTATGTTAGTCAATGTTTTTGCATTACGAGTTTTCATGTAGATGACCGATTAGAATTGCGTAAAAATAAAATGAGCGAGTTTAATGAAGATGGTTGTATTGTTTTAAGATAGTATACAGTTCTAGGATAATGGAGAAAGTAAGAAAAAACAATCAAATTGAGGCTTTACATGACGACGGAAATGCTAAGGAAAATAATTATCTTACTTTACACTTTTACATATGAAATACATACAATTTCGTTAAGCTCTTTAAGCTCTAATGCTTTTTAACAATTTAACTTTGGATAATAACGTTTACAATGTGTTGTTACTGCGAGAACACATAATGATGCTGTTCTTAATATTAGGCATTTTTAATCAATGGTTGTTTAACACCGCGATATGCATTTCCGTATGGGTTTATGACACGTATAACATAACTGCTCACCTGCAAATTGACTGAAAATAGGGCTTACGTCATCATTGCACCAACAATTAAGAAACAAAATATTCGTACATTTGGTTACGCAAGCAAGATTCGCCATCGCCAGAAAAGTATCTGGTCAAATATAAGCGCTGTAATATAAGTCGAGTCACTATACAGGTAAGTGCCTATTGTTATGACTGCATGAATGTGTATATTGTCAGTATCCTTATTATTAATTCATACCCCAAGCAGATACAACATTGTATTGTTCTGAGTAAGTGCATGGAATTGGTTTACAGAACAATGTGTTACAATTTACCACGTTTCATTGTACAATCACCTTTTGATCTGAGTAAGATAAATTAAGCAAAACATATTATAAAACATATAACTTCACATGATTCTTTGGTGTTGCGCAAGTTATGCACAATGCATGTTGTATACATCAGAAAAAAATAAATAAATAAATAAATATATATATATATATATATATATATATATATATATATATATATATATATATAATGTATTAAGTATTTAACATAACTTAACACAGAACAGAACTGGGCCACAATTAGAAATTAGAAAAGGGTGAAACTTGTTCTGTGTTAATTTATATTGGATATACTGGATACAAAACTGATTAATATTTAACATAAGTTTCTTAATAAATGAAGTCAACTAACACATACCGAGTGTTGTGTACATAGAATTGTGAAATATGTATTGTGTATAATATATGTCCGCTTTCTAATAGCTAATAAATCCAAACCGCGCTGGGAAATGTAATACTTAATTAAATATGTCAGACTATATATCAATGACGTGTTAGTATGCTAAACATGGCGATAAAAACAACCATCAGTTAGATATAATTTAAAGTTGGCAACTACACAAGGGAACAGTAATGATATGAATAATGGGCTAGTAATGGACAATGGACTGTTTTTTCACTTCCTCAATAGTGTTGCGGAATTCAAAACACATGCGTTATATATTGCGGTATTGAATGTAACTTATCATTAATACTAAAACATAAATAAGTATATCTTTGGCTCAAATTTCGTTTTAAAGTGTATTATAACGTGGTTATGCGTTTTGTTTACTAATGATCTACTTAGGCATGCGTTAGCTGACTTGTATGGATCGAGTGGTAATGATTTACTTACTCAAATGACTACAGCAACGACTTAAACCATTGAATCAAGCAGACAAAGTGTCTGAGAAAAGCCTCGTTTTGTTCGTAGAATTATATTACATTTTGAAAACACCTACTTAGTGTTATGTTTTAATGACAGGACCGCTACTTAACAACAGTCAACAAGAGAACAATGTGTGTTATATGATATTATTTGACTTTATGCACACATAATGGGAATTATCGGGAATTATGTCCGGTTTCACATTACAAACTACTGCGTTTCTTTATCATAGCTAAACATCACTGGAATCACAAACGCAGTGAACCTACAGCTAATCGTATAATATATATATATATATATATATATATATATATATATATATATATATATATATATATATATATATATACATATATATTCATATATGTTTCGGCATTGGTACACTTATTCAGCATATAAATAAACGAACACAATATTAAGCTCTTTACCGGAGCATATTTCTGGACATGAATATGTGTTACCTAAATTAATAAAATTAGTAAAATCATTGTACAATGTGTTTTAATCCATGTCAACTTTATACAACCAGTTTTACAAGATTCACTCCCAACACACCAAACACATCTTGAAAGATTGAACATAACGTGTACTTTGTTTATGTAATATACAATCAACTTCACTTGAAGTAGACATAAATGTTGCATTTCAACAAAACTGATGTAAACCACTACCGATGTGGATATTGTTGGGAAGAAGGTAATCCGTTGGTTACAGTGTGCTTTTCACGCTTGCAGCATGACCTTATCGCCATGCGATCGACTTGTTTTTATTGTTTCAAGTGTTTGATATGGAGGGGGATGTCATGATTGTTCTTAAAATGTACAATAACGTTTGCCCCTGTAGTTTAAAATATGTTAAATGTACTTAATACCTCGATCGAACCATCTTTTGCACAAATTGTTTTATTAAAAAGTGATCTATTCAGATTAGTTCATCATCTTTTTAAACATTAAGAAAGAAATTAAGAGTTCAATTCCAAAGAGTTAACGATTGCTGACTTTATATTACATTTAAATATACAGACATTTCCATTATTTTCAAACACTTCACTCCTGATTCCTGGCCGTGTTGTATTTGGATGATATAACATCATTTTCACCCAGCTTGATTTTAGCGCGGCTATGCAATTTTTATTGAAAAGAAAACAATATTATGAAATATATAACATCACTTTTAATTAGTAATTACAATACAATTATATTCCTGATGTATACTTATATGTCCCGTTTCATGTGTTTTAGTTTAGTTTAGTTTAGTTTAAACCTATTTATTTTAGCTCGATTGCATAGAAAGTAATTCCTACTTATTTGAAACGCTCTTGAGTCCGTTTCCTGGGCCTAGAACCCGTACTTGGTGTCTATGTGGGAGATCGAAAGAACGCTCCCACAGCGGGGATCGAACCCGTGGCCTCCCGGTCGCTAGGCGGACACCATATCCATTACACCACGGCGACTTCAAATGTATACGAAATGTAAATAAGTTGTCTATTATTTATGAATAGGCTAAAATACATCATTATCTATATATTATTTCAGAAAGCAGCTCAGTACCCCATTCGTTAACCAAGATTCGATTCATTCATCCGGTTAGAGTTATTCGGATTACAAAGTGTAACCGTCTTTTACCATTTGTCTATGTCATGCACGTTCGGTTACAGTAACCAACTTATCAAATTGATTCCTGATCTTTTGGCGACATCCACGTGTTCTACGCGAATTTATTAACAAGAGTGAGGGCTGATGAATAATTACAAGAGAAGCCAGCTTTGTCAGTTCATATTTATAATAATGTTTTAATGTGATACCTTACGCAAACACATTTTATATTCTATATTTGAACATTAAAAAACATATGAGAGGAACATTACAAAAATATAAATGGAATTAAATGGCCAAATGGCGGAATATAATTTACACCAGACTAGCACTAGAGTAAATAAACCTCAGCTATAGACTATCACTATAACTGAGTCATGTCGAGGAGGCGACCGGAAGTACTGCCCTAAAGATAGCCCCAACCCCAGTTGCACTATTGATTTAGCTTCTCCTTTATGCAATAATCGCCAACAGACAATCCACACGATTTCATGCTAATTCGCAAATGTATGCAATTCCTATCTCAACGAACATGTTGCTGGTTCGGAAATAGATATTATACATGCGCCATCGCCAGGTCATCCGCAACCGGCCAAATAAATTCTCTGCACGCCTAACCGTGCAACATAACATACATGCGCAATCGCTAAGGCCATCCGCAACCGGCCAAATAAATTCTCGGTACGCCGTACCGTGCAACATAACATACATGCGCAATCGCTAAGGCCATCCGCAACCGGCCAAATAAATCCTCGGTACGCCGTACCGTATGTTTTCAAGTTAAAAAGAGCTATTCCAGGTACGCCTTAGCACGCCGTGCCATCGAGCGACTACTAGAACACCCATACTATCCCAAAATTGATTTTGAAAGCATTCCTGCCATCCTCACACATACGAGCACTACGTGATAGGTGACAAAAAATGCTATGTTTACCTCCCCCGTACGTATGTACATCAATATATAGTTACCTTTTTATAATTTAAATGGTTCCGATCACCTCGAAGACATAGAATTTCCGCCTAAATGACATATTTGAATGACGTACCAAACATTCAAAATGAGTTAATAATGACATATGTTATTGTGTCAGATTGTCATAGATCTCAATAATTAACTGTCGTGATAAAAACAACATCTCACACAATTATGCAGCAATAAAATTACCTAATAATACACATTCATTTCAATAAGGCACACGTCACCACACTTTTACATGGCACATTAAAGTAGCAGAAACACTCAAACACATTGGGTGACACTTTGTTTCCCATAATGTCTAATATATAACAATAAAGTATTATCGTAAAATAAAATGACATTACAACTTTGATTTATAAATTCTGTAACACAGTACAACTATGATTTGTATACCTCACTTCTATTCTTTATCCTTAAATGGTGATTTCAAGGCCAGGGTAAAATCCAGAGACAAAACTTCATCAGAAATTATCAGATGCCCAATGTAAAATTACTCTGGAAAACTGTACCCGAAAACAACCAATATTAACATGTAACTGTGGACATTATGTAACTCAACAAACATAACGGGTCATTTTAGCCAACTTATTAATGCGGTTCGAATTTAAAGAAGTAAAAGTTTACTGGTCGAAGTATAGCGTAAGACTGACCAAACAATGAAAACCCTGTGCACATTCCCCCCTATGTCCGCCTGAATGTCAATCACTCACGTGACAACCATACGCATGAACGAACCGAACATATACCTGCTGTGTGCAATGCGTTATTTTTAGACCTACGTTCTATGCTAAACTCCGTAACGCTAAGAACTGAAAATTCGATTCACTGATGTCGCGTCTCAGCGACATCCTGGATATTTTACTAGTTCTTGACGATAGCGATGTATCAATGCAATGGCCGCTATCCACGGTTTGAGGCCCGACGATTCAACAGACGGCATACCGACGAGTCGTGAACAGTTTGTGAAATGTAACCCGAACGTTTTCCGTGGTCGCCCGCCACAGATTAACAGCCTTTCTATTAATACACATTCATGTCGCTGCAAGAAGGCACACGTCACAGCACTTTTACACGACAGGTTATGTAGCAGAAACACTCAAACACATTGGGTGACTCTTTGTTACCCATAATTTCCATTCAATGATGTCGCGTCTCAGCAACATCCTGGATATTGACATAGCTCTGGACAATAGCGATGTATCCATACCATGGCGCCGCCGCTATCTACGATTTGAGGCCCGACGATAAAACCGACGTCATAACGATGAGTGGTGTACAGTTGGTGAATGTAACCCGAACGTGTTCCGTGGTCGTCCGCGACAGATTGGCAGCCATTCTGTAATAAATATCTCGGCAGTACATTTGAACATTACAAAAAGGTTTAACATAATTAACAACAATCTCTTCGGGCGGGTGGGTGGGGTTTCTCAGTCAAAGCTATTTCGCAAAAAGAACGAGATACGTGGAGCACGAGCATAACTACCGTATTAGTGACGTCAGACAGTCACTACTGAAATCGATTTTACGCATGGTTTATTGTCGTCTGCTTGTATCTAATTATTTATACGAGATGTAAACCTTTTATTTACCGGAGACATGTATTCGCAACTTCAAATAAAAGAAATTAATTTTCAAAGAAATTAATTTTTATTATTTAACGAAAAGCCGTTTTATACAATAGTTTGCTTTATGTATTTCGCATTATAGATCACCATAACATATTGAGATCATCAAAATGACGTTCAAGTTATATACATCGTTAAGATTAAATACGTTATAATATACATCTTGCATGAATGTGCACAATTTACTTGATTTTGCATACAATTTACTTGATTGTACATACATACTATGCGAATGTACCCATAGTAGTAGAATATTGGGTTCATGATTATTTGTAAAGCATGGCATTAACCATTCAGTACCGTTGAATCTGTATTGATTAGGTAAATTGTTGACGTTTGTAATCACGGTGAACATCGGACCTTTAAGAACCCTGCATTGATGTTGATTCTGCAAAAAAAAACACACGATACAACTGTCAATACAATGTTATATATTATTTTATGAAATATGTTTGTTAAATCACAGTGTCAGTAAGAAATATGTGTATTTTACATTCAGTTTCAAACGTCATTCTTGCCATCTGACCAAACTTAATTGACTGGTGTTCTTACATGATATATGAAAAGCACATCGATTATACACGTTCAAAAGTAAAGAGATGCTGACTAACACCATCATCACTTGTGGTTTTCAATGCGCCTGATTTAATGTGTATGTATATTATTGCAATAATAATATAAAAGAGTCATGCCGAATAAGGAGACTTAACCGAATTATACATTCATTTACCATGAAGTTATTGCACGAGATTCGTGCTTTAGAAACATCGATCCGGTGGTAATGACTGTGTACATTCACACATGCATCATTGATTGTTGACACGCGTGTCATTGAAAATATAAACGTTATTGCAAGCGATGAGTATGCATTTTACGAACCTTGGTAGCGTAAGTTGATGCATATTGATAGACATCAGTATGTGTACACATATCACACAATTTCGTGTTGTATTGTCGAAGGCATCATCCGAAATAAAAATGGGTTGTTAGTGGCGTGTAGGGTAGCATGAAAAATGTTGATACGTTCTTAAACCATATATTCTAAACATATTTCGCATTGATTCTATTTTGATTTACAAAGGTCAGTTAGACGGCGCACGTTGTCCACCAACCTCTGTAGCAGTAACAGGTTAACATGAGTGTAAAGGAAAAATGATAGTTAGTATTTTACACGTATGCAATTATACACGTACGTATTAAATTGGAATTGTAAACACACATATAAAATCCAATTTAACTTGATAAAGTGTGCATGAATGGACAACTATTCAAATATGTTTTTTCTAAACGACCATATTTTGCGAGAACTAATTTCGTATCAAAATGAATACGGTCGTAAAACGAAGGTTGTAATAATACTATAAAACATTGTCTGACATATTATTACTAATATACAATATGTCCCCGTTTCTTAACGACGCGGGTTGCAATGATACATTGGCATTGTGCATGTTCCAGCCGTGTGTTGAAGGACTTTGGGCGTTGAAATGAAAAGAATGCATTATTTGAGTATAGTATTATGTTGTGTTCGCCCCACTACAATAGAGCTGTCAACAATAGTCAACATTAGCCACCAATCCATTGTTTCATGGACACTAATTAGGTAACGGCAAATCAGTTTTCACAGTAAAATTTAATTTAGCTTATACGTTAAGACGATATAATTAGTTTACAGCAAATGCAATGCCGTAATTCCTGATTACAAAGGTTTTGTTTCATACATACACAGACAACATCACTTGACTCTTTGCCTGTAGAGTGTGAAATTAACACTAAACATATGAACTTCGCATTGAATGAGGCTCGTATTTTGTGTTAAATTCAGTTCGTATACCTTATGGTGATAACTCACATGGCATGTAGGAAACGGATGCTGTTAATTATGTGTCCATAATCTCGAGGACGTTGTTTAAGTATAAGCACATGCTACACCGTAAACATTTATACTTGCATGAGGAATCCTTCTAGACGAGTACTTAAGTAAGTTAAAGTCTCTATAACGCACAAAATCAACGAAAATTGTGTAAAGTATTTCGTAAAATAAAGTTAACAATATTAGCACCTAAACAATCAGTGTTCCTTACAGCAATAGCCACAATTGCAACGCTAGATGTGGTATGATTACATAGATTTTTGTAGATAGAAAATGCTCGTTTATATATATATTGATACGACACACAAACACTAAAATGGCACCATTATAAAACCATAATAAAAACGAGCATTTTGTATCCACAAACATCTATTTTACCAGACCACATCTGGCGTTGAAATTTCTACAATGGCCATAAGAAACAATGATTTTTATTTGGTTAGCTTTATTTTACGAAATATTGTACGACATTTTCGTTGATTTTGAGTAGTAATGTTACTTTAATATACTTTTCCAAACAAAATGTTGCAAGTCTGACTAAATTGAAACAATTTTTTGAACGGATAAATTATCCAAACATAACTTAATTGTGTTTGCAGACATAAACAAACGTTTATTGAAACTTTACAAAGTATAGACAGTAGGTGAGAAAATATGAAAACATTATCGGTAGTTTGTTGATGCAACGTTACGTGCATATACAATATGCATACTCTGACGAAGCTAATACGAGGTATGTAGTGAAAATATATTGACAATGTAAGTGTTTTAAAATAGAGGCGATGAATATTTTGTTCTTTTCACACGCTCACAATTATATCTTTTAAACGAAACCTAATATAGGACAACATTAAAAATCTAAAGGGCATGGATATTACAAAAATATGTTATTTTTGAAAACATAAGCATGTTTATGTAATAAAATGATCGAATATGAAAATGATCGATATTGCACAAATAAAAACATTTTGTTTTGCCAAAAAACTGATTACATGCTAAAGGTTAACACATCCGAGTTTTACTTATATGATATTAACAAGATGTTTCAACTCATACTGTCATTGTCAAAACTACATAACTCAACGAGAACAATAATATTCACTAGCTGATATTGCGGTATAATTGTTTCCTTACCTGGACTTATCATTATATAGTCAGTAACATTTGTTTTAGTATTTGCTGTGTGCTGTATTATTGTTATTATTGACATACAAATCCAAGCTGGCAGTATTGCGCAAAGCGGCGAACAGAAAGTATATGCAATTATATTACATGTATATGTAAACAAAATATACATTTACATGTGTAAACCAATGAAAACATTAATTGACAATAGTCGGTTATGTTCATGTTTTATTTAATATGTATGTGTTAACCGAGTATCAAAGTGCTAGAGATCATGTGTTATTACACAGACCTTTTTACCCTTATGTTAATCTCTCTGAACTAAATATTCAAAGAGTTGAAACATATCTAGGTTAATAACATATTCTTCAGACACAATTTATGTATTAAAAACAATGATTGTAAGTACCTTACGACTATTCGGCCTGCTGCACGTTCGCACGTCCGCAATTACATATATTAATTGACGTGAGCAGCCAGTAACATAAATGAAAGAATAGAAAACATTATATCGCATTTTGTTTACTTGAAAAAATAAAGTTGCATTGGACGGAACAAACTGCGTTACCCTACATGTAAGTGTGCCGTCATTTCGTTATATTCCCATTCGGTATCGTTTATATGTAATTAGAAATAAAAAAAGATAATGTTTTAAGCAGTTCGCCCGATAACGGCAACTCGTTTTAATTCCAGTACAAATACTTTGGAAAACATCATTGAATAATGACAGCACTTTACAACATAATGCTCCTCGTGTCGATTAATATTTGTAAATGGTTTTCCGATTGTTTGACACTACGTATAGCCGTTATTTTGAGTGGTTGAACAATGTCGACAGATTAGTTGCAACGGTACAAATGTCGTAAAAAGAACGATTATTCTCAATTAATGACGAAACATTCCAATAATTTCGGAAAGCAAACGTGTGGCTTTCAGATACAAATAATAACCAGCATAATAGACTGATCTTTATATAAGTTGTATGTACATTTATGTGGTTGTGTTTAAATGTTGTTTAAAACCAGTGATCGTACACTATAGTGTATTGTGTTGTTCTCTTATTATATCGTATTGATATATTTAACAAAGCATTATGCATTTCTATATCATAAGAGCAATGTATTTGTTCGCTTTGAAACTCAAGGTCCATCGGAATTATCAGTGAAATTTGTACTACGAACTGTTCATGAAATCATGCAATAACACTTTTCATATTCATAATATCACGAGATTCACTATTACACATACACTTAATGGAAGCTCATTACTTCCGTCTTTAAACAATTGGACGATTAAAGAGTATTGGGACCTGACCTTGACATGAATCGAACGAATGCACATGCCATGTTTGCAATCGTTTTCCCGCTATGATTAGTTTCTTGCTATTAACTTATCAAACTTGTATTATTGTATTACATATTGTTTGATAAACATAGAATGTTTAAGGGAAAATACAAGCAACGTTTCCAATAAAGTGTAAAGGCTACATTAAACTGAATAACATTTTTTAGATGTGATACCTCTATTCCACAAGAAATATGTAGTATGTTTGCGTTAATTAATACTTCCTCTTGTGAAATTCGTTTATATACATACACTCCACTTTTGAATGTTACGTATATGCTTTATTACGAACACGCAAGCTTGTGTTTTATTGAACGTTTTGATTTGCCACTCGATGTTATATATACGTTTACACGTTAATCACACGGACGTCTAGTCCGTATAGTGTAATTATTCGAGATCATCCATTATTCATCATATAAAGTGTAGTGGTAAAAGTTCGATTTCGTTGAACCACGTGTGAAGAACCGCGAATAATCATTAGCTTGCAAAATGAATGTCTACTGATACCATATTCCCTGTTTGCATTTCGAGGATGAGTTATTTAAAGTCACTTGCGCGTCCATGAACGATGTGAAACTTAACATATTTGCGTATCATGCTTTAAACGTAATATTCATAAATCGGTTTACGTCTTTCAAAATTGAACTTTTAGGCGTTCAACAAAACAGAACAATCAGTTTATGTTTTAACAATTTTGCTCTCGATGCCCTTTCCTCATAATAACGTATACGTAGATTCGATTATTTGTGTCATTTTAGTTTATTTATTTGTCTAAATAAATTTAAGTTTAAAATTAAACTCCGCACATATACTTTTTTCCAGCGCCTAACATTATATTATTGCGTCATCGAAAAGTAATAATACATTCATTTAACTAGTAAAATATGTCATCGATTCATTAAATATTTGAAATAGCAATATGAAACCGTGGTCAACCAATACACGTTCTCATGTCACTTGTTTCTTCGTCGTTGATCTTTCATTTGTGGTTATGAATGCTTATGCAGAATTAGTTTCAGGTTTTCGCACTATAGTGGCATATGCTTATTCATACAATGTGTTCACCTGTTTACTTCTAATTGTATATGCGTATGGAAACTTTTTTTGCGAGTGTAGACTTTGTAGTCGATATATCATTTGATTCGCCTTTGACTTGTTAAGCAGCTAACAGCTTTGAGTACCGTGGATTCTTTATTTGTTCCGTTTACAGTTAGCGTTTGGTATCTCAGTGGTAAGAGGATCTTAAAGAACCCTTTGAATGATCAAAGCAAAATGAATAGGCATGTTTAAGCTTACACGATATATTTAAAGCACATAAATAAGTTGTGGTTCCGTCCATCTATATTCCGTAAACCCGCGCAATATGTGAAAAAAACAAGATTCGCCGTTGTGATAATTGTATTTGGTCGATATATAAACGATGAAATATAAATATTTCGAGTAGCTGTACATGTTAGTGCCGAATTATATAATCCCTTAACTACTTATTGTTATCACTGCATATTTGTGTATACTGTGTCATTCGCCGTATTATGAAATCAGACCCAAACCAGATAACAATACATGTGTTATTGAGTTAGTGCGTAGACGTTGTTTAAAGAACAAATTGCTACATTTGATTCCGTCTCAGTTTACAATCAGCTCTTGATCAAATATTCATTGAGCTTAAAATAGTGTTTACAAGATCTCTAAACATCTGGTTTTTGAGCAATTGTTGACTAGTTTGCTGTGTGTTTATCAGAATATATACATACTGTATTAAGTATTATCAATAATGTGTTAGACATATAAACCATGTCAAATACTAAATATCAAGTGATTGCTAGAATTAATTGTGTAGTATGAAATGTGTAAAATATATGCCCGCTTACTAATAACTTAAATCATAACCATTCTGGGCATTGCGACATTTAATTAGCTTTGTCGGAATATTTATCAATGATATGACACAAGAGAACATTAATGACATGAATTATTGACTCTAATTCCTCTTCCTCAATATTGTAGTGGTATCAATATATAAAACGCATTTCTAATATACTGCGGCATTTAGTATTATTTAAAATTCTAACCAAATCGTCTATGAGTAGACTGTAGGTTATTATTTTGTTTTAATAGTGTATTATAACGTGGATATTCATGCAGTTTACGAATGATCTTCTTAGGCTGATTTTGTATGAATCGAGTGGCACTAAAAAGGTAACAAACACTACTCACACAACGACAGACACAGGTGAAGGAAGCAGAAACAGTCTCTGAGAAAGCATCGTTTTGATCGTGGCAATAAATATGAAATTAAACCCGATCGTGCAGTGTGACCTACCGCCTTTCGAACAAGGTGGGTTAATCATTTCATTAGTTGATGTTATGAGGAAGAGGTAATAATTGTTATAACACAAATACAACTTTTCGCACGTAGGATGCGGGTTTAACCAGCTGAGCTCGAATTAGTGGTTAAGATACACATGCAGTTTTAATTAGTTATGTACAAGGCTGATAAAACAGAAATTAGCACGCCCGTTCCATTATCTTTGAATACATCACATGAATACTCTCAAAGGCTTCTCAGAAGCAAATTGTATTGTCACAATCCATGCGATACACGTTACTCGTTATATACATCTTGAATGAAAAATGAAATATTACCACTAGTTGAAAGAGCAGTAACAGCCCATACATTTGGGAAATTGTCTATTGATGCAATGCGTGTTAATTTAAGTTTGTTTTGTTTGAAAGATAGTTTTGCACAAAACACACTACTATTAGAAAATAGGTCCATACCACTTTTGTTTATATTAATTCTTGGACTTTAATTTGTCGAATTAACTAATATTAAGTGTGATTAAATATACTTTCCCAATCAATTATTTACTCTACGTTCTATCAAAACCAGCGTGTGATTATATTTCATTCTTTAAATCTGATTTGCACAGCTATCACCTGTATAACGACTTATCAATTAACTGCTAAAATGTGTGCGGGCAAGATAGTAATTGACATCTTTTATGTATGTTAACAAAACTACTAATTGAACATTATAAAATGACTTAAAACGCATTCATGAAGATGATAATACTAAAGACAAGACAAACTAATTTTCAATTTAAATACGTCATCCATTTGAAAAAGAATGCTGATGTGTAACAGCCATGGTTGACTAGTTTTTTTCCCGGTTTGATCAGTATTGTTAAAAACGCAGGCTATGTGTATTTCAATACGATAGTGCGCCAATGTGGTGTTCATGGATATATTTGACAAAACCAAAACACTGATATTTTTTATACTTTTTTACGTTCGAAATAATGTTAAAATACATTCCGATTGGCGTTTGTCGGCCACACATACATGTTGAATTGTTCGTGTGTATTCTCAGAAGTGCATGATTACGATTTCGAAAGGACTCATACATGGAGTTGTAAGAAAAAAAAAGATTATTTCGACCAGTCATGTTCATAAGTTTCGTTGCTACACACCTTGGTGTTTCTTAATTTTGTTTCACTTCACGCTTGAAAAATTCAGTGTTCGATGCAAATTTTGTGAAAACAATCGATAATTTATTGGATGTCAATAAGACATACATATAACTAGAATGATCAAACAGCAGGTTAATTCGTTGGAATCGCAAACGTGTTCATCGACGTAATTCCACTTACTATTCTCCACAAGAAAGCCGTCCAATGGTTGATGAACTTGATTGTTTATAGTTTGTACAGCTTGTGAAATGTTAGGAAGGTTGTGATACGACTCGAGTTAATAACATGCTTAGTTTGTGGATCTTCCAACACTATACCGTCGAGATATTGCTAAAAAGGTACGTATTGGGAAGCTAGGCGAAACTAAACCAGAAGATGCGATATGTACAAATAGGTTTTTGAGTTTAGTAATTACGTTGAATTTGTGTTAAATGATGTTTTAAATACATTTTTTTTTCTTTTGATTGACTTCGGTAAAAACTAGTACAAATTGAATATTACGAGGTGATGGCGTACTGTAGAATACAAGTGTGCACAATCAACGATTCTAGGCAGCCCCATAGAAAAATCACACACATCTCAAATCACACAGATTGTATCCCTTTATACGATCCAACATATAACACGTCACTACCGAAACAAAGTCATAGCCCGATTCTTAATAATCAAGTAGCATGTTTTTAAGTTGTTTGAATCGTAAATGAATGCGATACCTAATTTAGTCAGAGTAATTATAGGTATGTAATACAATGTTTTATTCTGCTTTGCGTTTGATTTTCCACTTACGCTGTATACGTTAATGCGTTTAAGTATGTTCAAACGCACACCGTTAATTTGTGGATTTAAACTCGACATTTTTTGCAATGATAATGATCGTATAATGTTTTGAATAACGTGTTTATCGGCCGATTGACGAATGCCAGTTCTAAAAATGAAATCTGAGTGTGTCCAATTCAAATTATGAAATGAGATACTAATGTTCCTGTTTCAACCATTATGTTCATTAATGGATTAATTTAAGCAACGTATTATCTCGGGAAGCATTCCTCATTTTCCTATTATTAGACACCATTATCGAACAATAGACTTTATTAATAAATACGCATTTTTCAAATCGTGAACATCGTTAAACAATTGCTCATGGAATTTGTGTAACGTGTCCTTTGGATTTTCTATTATTGATTGAAGGGCTGTTCTTTTTCATGTATATTATACAGTTAAAAGATTATGACCGGTTATGAGCTTGATATGTTTAAAGCATAATACTTGTTTTCCTTATTAAACAAATAGAAATGCAGTACGTATATTATCGTATAAGATGGGTTTACTTTTTCTTTTTTTTTCAACGAATACCAGATGCGGCGGAAGTTTAATGATCTGCATGACTCGAGATCGGTCATGTTTTTTTTGCAAAAATGAAATAACTAATACGTTGAATGGCCAACTCACCTGCAGCTGTTTTTTTCTTGAAAAAATGTCAATAGTTAATATTTAACTGTTAGTATCATTTCACATGTTTTTTATCAAATGTTCATTAATCGTTGCTTGAACACAAATACAATAAAACAGTATTTGCCCTATTATTATGACAATAAAATAGTAACCGTGTCTAAACGGCGCGAGTTGCAATGACAGATTGACACTAACTATATTCCGGCCGAATGTTGAATGACTTTGGTAAATCAAATAAACCCAGACATCTAAGCCGTATTCAGTCTAATACATTTGTTTACATAAGTGCTTCTGTATAGTGTAAGTTGCACGTTTTCAAACACTTATTGTAATCAATATCAACAAGGGGTCTGGTTCAATAACACAGTGTTGGTTTTAATACTTCTTATAGGCTCACTATAACGATTTACTTTCCAACATTGATTGTTTTCTCAAAACAATACTTCATTTTACTAGCCAATATCTTCAATGATAACAACATGTTTCGGCTCTCAGTTATGCTATATGTTTTTGTAATATACAAGTGAATACGCAAATATGATGTTACTTCTATACTAGTTTTCATTACTTTATTAAAACAGTGTACACTGAACCACATTCAATACATTTATACTGAAAACACATTTCGGGTTTATGTACATACATACTATTCGCTGAGTTTGACAATGTGTACGTTAATCTTAATTTGGTTTCATGGTACAAGTTATTGGGTTTTCGATTAGTGTTACAACTTGTGAACCTCATCTGGCAAGCGTCAATATTGCGTATTTTTCTAACGTCAATTTTAATCAAAGCGCTGAAGGCACTGAAGTTGTTTGCTGTTGCATAATCTTAGACGCCACTCAGTTTTCAAATTTATTTACACACTACATTAACGGACTATATGTAAATGTCTGCGAAACAAATCAAAGTAACTTGACTTTTAGCCCAACGGTGAGTCTTTATATTAGTATTGTCATTTTATATTACTTAATGATTGCACGAGGAGCTTCTTTTGTCTAAGTCGTATTATTGCATTAACTTCGAATGTAGTCAAGCGGTTATTGTGTTCGCCTATATGCTCTAGGCCGTAAGGTTGGATCACACACAGTTATTTATACCCTGCAATTGGTGGGGATTGGTACATCGAGTCAATTAAATAAAAGTTACGTATAACATCTGGAGAGTTTCCTTGAAACATACGATTTAATCGTATGATTTGGCAGCGCAAAGCAGCAAGCAATAACCACTGTCAATGTCTTCATTAACATGTTGTTGATACGGTGGACACACACTGTAGGTTAATTTCGTTCGGGATCAAATGCAGAGCTAGATTAGATGGGTCAAAATAACGCTCTTAATTACGGTAGTGTTCAATATCATATCTGACAAAGGATATCAGCAGTAATTTACAGCATGCGCTTGAAGTATTTGTATTGATTTCAGAAACAGTATGGTTAACAGTTGATTAAAAATACCAACAATACAATTCAATACAAGTCGAATCCTATATGCAGCTCTATGAGAACATGCAAATAATTAGTACATTTATTGATACCATGTATCGAAATTAAACCAGATTTTAACACCGTCTACATGCATTAACGAATACAACAGAGAGACTAGATTATTATGTTACTGTTAAACGGATCAGTTGTTTGTTAAAATATTATCATACTACTGAGGTAAAAGTGTTATCACACATGCCTGTTTACTCCCAGCCTAATGCGATATCGTATATTCCGTTATATCACACATTTTCTGCTTTGAAACACTTAAGCTGCGCTCTTGAAAAATAGGCATAGTATTTGCGCGTAAAATATAGTCCGCACAAGCTATTCAGGGACGACACTTTCCTCTGTATTGGTACTTTTCGTTTAAATGTAGTCCCGTCATAAAAAATTCAAGTTAATGTCGAATCAGTCGTCCCTTAATAGCCTTTGCGGAATTTAAAGTCTTTTCTGGGACGACAATTTACTCAAAGGCATTATGTCCCGGATTTCATAAGTATATTTAAGCATTCTGTCATTTCGGTACATCGCGATTCGTTGTTTCGCGATTCGGCCATTGGTTTATGTTAAAGAGGAAAACATTAGATATTCATTAGTTTGAGCATAGTTTTCAGGCTCCGGCCAATATCGGCAACCTGTTTTGATGAATCGATAAGCAAGATGGAGAAAACACTGTTCAATTGAAGCAGTTTATAACTGCATGCCTCATTTGAATGATATTGTCAAATGTGTGTCGCGCAAAATTTATTGTGTCGATTTGAGTATCGCGCATAATATTGTGAGTCGCTTTGTGTGTCGCGCAAAATATCGTGTATCGCTTCGTGTGTCGTGTGTCGCCCATGATGAAAGGGCTAGATTATAGATGACACTATCCGGATTCCGTATCTGCGTGAAAAATAAACGTTCAACTTGTTAATTTATTTGAATGTGTGAGTTCTATACAGTTTCAACTATTTTCAGTCGTACCGCGACAAATCACATATGAATTATCCATGGTCCTTAAATTCCAAATAGTATAATCTTGAAAGAAAGCCGCAACCGATTTATATCGAAAGTTAGCTCGTAATAAGAATTTTGCCATAATTATCGCTATTTTAACAAAATGATAGAAGGAAATGATATAGTACAACGCATGCCAAACACATTTGTCAATCTCATTCGAAGTACAGTGGAATCTAGAAATGTCGAAGTTCATAAACCATACAAATTATTTCGAGATAAAAGATATTCGAGTAACCCGATTTATAACACGTACACTTCTGACTAGTTCTAACTAGATACAGGTGTCAAACGATTCTGAAAGCTCTCCAGTAGGAAATTCCAAAATTACTGTCAACCTTCATGTAGCTTTCTTTAAGTTTGTAAATTCATTCATGCGTTTCAATTAAGAAAAACCTTGTATCTCAAATTTGAGAAAGGAATAAACATTTATGTTCGAAGTTTCCATTGCTACGATATATCCGTTTTCGGCATAGCGGGAGTCAAGTGTACTCTACATGATATGGAGACATATTGCGTGTAAATGACTTGTTTCAATAATGTCAAAGTATGAACTATTTAAAACGAAATCCACTAACCCATCCAATTTTATTTCAAAATACGAATGGAAAACTTAAAACTGTTTTTGTAATCAAAATATCTGATAGTTCTATCGAATATGGTCAATGAGTAACGTCCACATCTCATCATGCCAATTTTCATTGCCTCAGCCGATGGCTTGAGCATAATTTTATTTTCGCAGCCGATGTCATGACCATCTAATAAGTAGCCACGGCCGTTGTCTTGAGCCGTTTTTCCAACCCCATTCGAATTTTAACGTTGATACAAATTTTGTGTGTTCATGTGGGATGCTGTTATTTGAATAACCGAAGATAAATTATTAAATATTCAATAAAATGTTGTTCATGTTTATCTTTTGTGTCAATCCTGTGTAATTAGAATTTGACAGAAAGACGGGTGAATTTTGTTTGAATTTTGACCACATTCTAACGGATTACTTTAAAAGTAAGCAGCTAGGAAGTTAAGGATTACGTTCACAAAGTCATTCTTACTTAGGCTCTCAAAGAACACACACAAATCTGCTCAATTCAATACGTAAAATATAAAGAATAAGGAAATACTTACACTCCGCCTTTACTTGACATGTATACACTTCCGCAGCCGATGGATGAATCGCAGACGATGCGTTAGTAGATTGCACGATGTGTTTAAGTTAGATGTTATTTGTTTTTTTGACGAAAAAGTCACATTGTTATGTATCCGTACATAATACTTTCAATTACACATATTGAGTGGCAGTATTGCACGAGCGTTGCGCACAATGTTAGACAACTATACCGTTTTGTAATAGTTGTTGTTGCGTAAGACAATGGATAATTTCGCAAAAAATAATTATCAATTGAATTTTTAGTTAGAAAATATGCATGTACATGTACTCATGTACGGTGGCAACAAGATGACATTCACTCCCTTTTTTTTAAATTGCACTCCTCTTTGTTCTATCTCGTGGCCACGACTAAAGTAACTCGATTCCACAACTTGCTTACAAAAGAAGAGAGAATGTTAGCAATCTCGATATCCCGACTTGGCTAACTAGTGGCCACGAGTTAGTCAGGCGATCATATTGCTCCATGTGGTCGTTTATGGTGATCTTTATACAAATGGCAGTACTCATCAACAAAAGAGGAGATAATTTTAGCTATCTCGAGATCCCGACTTAGCAAACTCGTGGCCACGAGTTAGTCAGCCAATCAATTTTTTTCATATGCGTGCAGAAAATTTACAAATGCTAGGCAAAATTTGATTGGCTGACTAACTCGTTCCCTCGAAATAACTAAAATTCTCGCCTATTTTGTTGAATGCACCCATCCTTGATTTACTGCATTGCTCTTTTGTTAGTGCAGTCCTCTTTTATTTAGTTATGCACTCTTATTTAGTTGTGCACTCCTTTTTTCTATCTTGTGGCCACATCATAGCTAACTCCTGGTCACGAGTAAGTAAGTCTAGGCCTCGAGTTACTTAGTCGAGGTCACGAGATAGAAAAAAGAGAAGTGCAATTTCAAAACAGAGGAGTGAATATCACATCTATGCCACCGTACTCATGTTATAGTAATTGCAATCTTTAGATGTGTAAGAGCCTCATGAAATATACTTAGTAGATCGAATAAAAAACTGTAGGCCATAATTAGTAGATCAAAGCAAACTACGACTTCATGTAGATCAGAACGGCACAAATGTACACGTACCTTTGGCAATTGTTTTTCTGCTGTGATAAGTCTCTTGGTATTAAATTACATACGTGATTAAATGGTCAAGTATTTTAGCGACGAGACCGTTCGATCAATCTTTCGAACATGTCTTATGTTTTTATAGAGTTTTATGTAAACATACTCTTCTTGAAGACATAAAAAACGTGTTTACAAATTAGATAGCGCTATATAAACCTTATAAATATGTGAATTAAATGCATACCTGATGCTATAAACACACGCGACATATGATTTGTACGTTTAAAATATAGTGCTTGTTAAAGTCACAATTTTTAAACTGCGTATTTCACACGGTATACTTGATTAATATTGCGTATGCTTGCATGTCAAATGTTCTAATTTTAATGCGATATAAACGTTAACACTAAACTCACATGGACAACTCAGGCATTGTAATTATTCACGGTAATGCAATTCATTGTTCTTCAAATACTTACCTTCCAGATGACATGTATCTGTACCGTTGTTTGAATGACGACTGATTGAGTATAGTATCATGTATGCATTATTCCAATAATAAAACTTGGGCACCGTGGAATCTGTATTAATAAGGTTAATAGTTGATGTGTTTAATCTCAGTGGACACTGGATCTTACAGAGCCCTGCATCCATGGTGATAATACAAAACAAGCTACAACTGTCAAGAAAATATGATATAGTGTTTTCATTAAACATATTCGTTGAATCAGAGTGGAAGTATGGACTATCCGTAATGTACATTCGGTTCCAAACTCTATTCTTGACATTTCGTCAATTAAGTAAGAAAGCTTCATTGAGGGCCTACTGGTTTTCTTAAATAATTTATGAAACGCAAATCAATAATAAATACTTAACCTCGTATGTAAAAAGATGGTGTACGAAAATATTATGTAGTAATCACTGACTAACATCAAACAGTAATGTTATTTCGTAATCGAATAGTGTGGATTAGTTATTTCATTAATATATGAACTATTTCCATAAATAGTATCTTAACAGCGATTGTTAAACACAAAATATCAAATAACACAATATATTAAATGCTGGCAGATTACGTGTCAGTACAATAGCTTGAATTATTTTAAACTCAATATTTGAATGATATGTATCATCACTTGTGGTTGTTCATGTGTCGCTTCGATGGTTATGATTACGTACACTGAAACTCGTTGAAAATAAAATGTCCGCCTTATGCAAGCAATAAGAATGCAATAGTACCGTATTGAACCTTGGTAGCGGACAATTATTCGTAAATATACGTATACCGACATAGACAGTTATATTTATTTGAATATTATATTGCAGCTTATTTACAAAGTAAACACACATTTTACTAGCTAATAATATTGAAATACATCTGAAGTGCATTAAACTCTCTAAATTGAAGCACACCAATAGGTAAATGCTTAAAAACGATCATATTAATAATGAAACGCATTCGATACTATACTTTCTATACTATACTTTGAAACATTATTGTAGGACCGGAATGACCCATCGAATTTCGCGTATGGAACCATGCCATGTAATCTTTATTGCATCTGTATTAACGAGGTGAATCCTTTCTCTACCAACATCTCCAAGCGTGTAATAAGTATCGCGATACCATCATACATCAATCATATCATTATTCCCCAGGAAACCGTTATTTTATTCCGATAATATTTGATAACTGAACGCATGTGATACTGTGTAAAGAACGGTGAAAACTGGCTGTCCCTAGGTACTTGTTTGTGATAATCTACTGCAAATAACATGTTGGTATCATGGAGTAATGTCTGTACATGTACATGTAAGGTTGTTTGAAAGGGACACTTTGAAAGCCATAAAACAATTTAGTTGTGATGGGTTATTTACAAACGTGTGTGTGACTTACAATAGATATAAAAAATATCGATGGTTGATCTTATAAAACACATCAACAAATGGTGACACCGGATGTTACATTGGAGTGTTTTTGTTTTTGAAGAGCTCAGTTGTTCTTTAAATTTTTATTTAAAAGTATACGGCGTTAAAACACACTCAAACGAATTTCAGAACAAACACAGCGTAAATTAATTTGAGGTGTACATATTTGAATGCTGAGTATATCCCAAACATGATAAATCAGTACCTAACACTGTTATGTTGATGCTTCTTCACATTGATGTTTCTGTCCTTTTTTCAGATTAAACGTTCACAATTTAGTTCCAAGAGGGCATACTTATATTCGACACCATGACGTATGTCCTAAACTGCGGTGAGCTTACATATTATATTCGCCTTTGCGCATGCAATATTTTGTGTAAAATTGCATTTTTAATTTTAGTAACCACATGCTTCCGTACAGAACTGTATTACGTATCAATGTCCACAAGAAGCCTATTCATTATAAAATGTAGGTACGACTCAGATATTCAATTGATATTAAGAACGTTAAGTTACTTTACACTGTAAAATATAGATTTGGCGTCATTTTGGCGTCATTTTGATATTATTAGTTGAAATAAAATTAATTTCTAGGTTTCCTTATCACAAAAGCTGTGTTTCATACAACGGGTTAAACTAGTGTATTTTCCATTTTGCTAAATGCGTCAAATGTGACATTAATACCATATAACCGTTAGTAAGTATCGAATGAGGATCGTCTTTCCTGTTTTTAAATGCACTCGGTCTAATATATGGTGGTCACGAACAACTCGCGTGCGCTGTAGGGCCTGGATAGTGTAAACTTGTTGATCAGGCTTTGGCCTTTCAGAGGTGATGTTTACTGGGAGAATGTATTAGCACATTGCACACCGTAAACATGTAAACACCCATTTGACAAACCTAAAACCTTCTACAAGTGTATTAAAGTCTATTGTTCAAGCATGAATCGACATAAACATCGTTGGAGTGTTCAAGCCTGCCCTCAAGAATCGAATACATCAACGGATGCATAGTCCAAACGGAATTTAAATGTGGGCGCACACATACACGACAATATTTCTTGCAAACTTAAACTATAACATGTGTGTAGAACACTTTTTTAAAATAATGTTTTAATGACATGGTGCCTGGCTTGAACAAATGTAGTCGACCTCTAAGGAGATAATGAGCACTATGTTTACGTTCACGAATTTGTTTATAATATCTTATATTTGAAGAGTGTCTTCGATAAATACAGCCACACGCAACTTTCTAGTGAAAAGGCTGCGCAGAAATTTATGAATTGATATTCTTTTCACAATTCTTGCATTGTGTTTCAGGTACAATGGAAACAAGCTTAAGGTTGGCGAACGAGTAAAACAAAAGAAATACGCTTTTTCTGACCAGATTGGTTATTATATAATTGCTCAGACACGATATGAACGCAAAGCAACTACGCGCGCTTAAACACGTGTGTTTCACTTTCCAACAGAGTACGCTTGAGATGAACCACACGTTTATGGTACGATATAAATTATGCGATATAAATATGGTTACAATAACAGTTTTTAAATAATTTTTAGTTGAAGGCAAAACCCGATTCAACGAATGGTATTTCAAAAGGGTTAGCCGCTTAAAGAAATCGCATATAGTATTTGTATATTCGTTAAAATATTAAATCCTACTAGCGTTGTGTTTAAACTCAAAGAACCTGTATAAACAATAGCACATGTACGTTCAATATTCAGACCAGTAACCTCATATTACAATGAGCTATCGCGTATTTCGTTTTCTCGCGTCCTTGTTCAATCGCATCTTGTGTCTAGTTATCCCATTTATGCCTAATGGACTCTCCCATTCTTCTTAATTGGATCAATTTATTTTTAAAATTAGGGATGTCTAGTATATTTATTTCTTTATATAGAATATTTCTTACAGCAATTCCTTTAAGCAAACAGCGCAGGCCCTGACGAGACGCAGCATCATGCGGTGTCTCATCTGGGTCTACGTTGTTTGCCAAGGCCTTTGTTTCTAAACGCTAGGCATAAATGGGTTAAATAAAAAAGTACATCGGATGAGACCGACTTAATTTTTAATATTATCCCGTCAAATCGCAATATGTTTGCATCGCATTTAGACTATATTTTCTTTTCTCAAAAGTAAAACATCAAAATGCAATTAGATGGAATAATACCAATGCGCCCGACCCATATCGGTAATCGTTTTGATGCAAAGATTAACATAATGGAAACACGTTGAAAAATGAAAGCATTTTACAACTAAATATGTCATATAAATCGATGATATTTTAAAAGGAGATAATTACCTTGAAAGTCAGAGTGTTCGAGCATGAGCTTCGGTAGTTTGTTTGTAATAGTTTGTGGATTAACCCATTTAAGCCTAGTGGACTCTCCCATCCTTCAAAATTGGATCAATTTATTTCCAAAATTAGGGATGTCTAGTATATTTATTTCTATATTTAGAATATTTCTTACAGAAATTCCTTTAAGCAAACAGCGCAGACCCTGATGAGACGCCGCATCATGCGGCGTTTCATCTGGGCCTACGCTGTTTGCCAAGGCCTTTTTTCTATACGCTAGGCATAAATGGCTTAAACATCTCGACAAATCATGTTCGACCAATATTGTGTTGAAAATACATCCCGATGTAAATGATTGAATGACGATAAATTCGGATAAATACAGATCTCAAATTACTACTCGCTATTACAAATATCATTTGGTAGAATAGCGGTATGAGTATATGTACATTTTACCGGTTGTGTTCAGCTGAATTGTCGATAGAAAATAGGTGACATACACTCGAGGGAGTAGTCTGTAAGTAATAATATATAATTGACATATTAAACATATATATTTAACGATAAGTAATGTTTTAACTGATAAGGAGAAAATTGTCTGAATCTGCGAACACGTTCCCTTGGGAACTCCACGTGACACGAGCTTCTCTGCTAAATGTGTACTACAAAATGGGCATATACAACTGTAATGCTAATTGAAAACATATGTTCAACGCGAGACTAATAGACATAATTACAAGGTTAAAGAAAACAATTTAAGACATAAATTAGTTTAATACAGCAAACTTCGGTAAGGATTGAACAAATGTGCCTTTAATTTTCCTTCCATGATTCGTCTCTTAACTAATGCGCCGTCAAAACAACTGTATATGGTAGGCATAAAAGGTACTCTATCGACCAAACATTTCAAACAATCTATCGAACTGATATTATGTTCTACAGATCATTTCTTACATAGAATGGAATGCTGGGATATGAATACTGTGAAACCATTTATTTTCGACAGCACAAAATTTCGTCATTTTTATAAAAATGACGATTTCGTCAGCACTTAAATTCGCCGATTTCTGATTTTGAATTAAAAAAAAATGCGTCAGTCAATATCCGATTTGTGTGTAATACATATGCGGGAACACACTTGAGAATCACTGCAGGAGGTGGGGCCTGTTTGTCACATGCCAATTAACTAGTCTTTTGTTATCAAGGGACAGTAATGGACGCTCTTAATGTATGCCATTCACACGTTCATTGTTATGATTGGCGGACAAGTGGGATCGAATAACCGTTAACGAGTGTTTGTAACAACGAAGCCAATTGCCAATTAGTCTTATTCTATTATTATAATTGAATAAAATGCTTTTTTATTCTGATAACAACATTAAAATTATAAACTCTATGTGTGTGTTTGTTCTTAAAAAGTAAACTACCGGTATATAAATCAATAATGTCAATAATTTAAAAATAAATAAATTGATACATGTAATATAGTAATAGGTGTGGTTAAACGCAAACAATCAAGCAACAAACAGCAATTAAAATATTCTTTATTAATTTGTGATATATACGCATGTTGATCACACATCATCATCTTTTCATTTGGTTTATTGTCTTTCATCGGCATTCGCTGCGTGATGACAAATATGCAACACCCCTGAAAAACACAATGCACCTAATCGGGGGAGACCCTAATGGGTAATTAAGTTATAAACAATTAGCGCTAATTCATTACCATTCTACATAAACGAAGTCAACGCATTCGATACAGTTGTACTGCACACGCGTTTTAAAGAAGTGTAACGTGTCAGTTAAGTACCTTGTGTAATCTACATCCCTTTGTGTCAAAACCGGATTAATCTTGATTACGAAACAGCAGTGAATGTGTGCATGGATTATGTTGGAATTTGATGCCTCATGTCTGCGGTAAAGTTTTAAAATATTGTTCAACTTAGTGTTTGTTTTTGTTCAAACATAGAGCATGATTGTTCGTTAGGATCTTAAATTCGCCGATCGGTCGACTGACGAAATTTATGAAAATTAATGCCTGACGATTAATAATGGTTTCACAGTATGTTGGTTCATACAGTATCTCAGACATATACAGATATTTTTTCTTTATGCGATCTTTCATATGATACATATTTGAATTGTGTCACTCATATTGTATTATGCTCTTAGAACAAACATGAGTTTTAATGAACACACTGAAACACACAACGCTTTCCGGTTCAACGTCAGGTAGTAATGATAAAGTGTCCGTTATGTTCAATGCTTAATTTTAATACTGACTTTACTTGTTCCTCAACATAGAACAGTAATTTGTGTAAGATTAAATTGCTTCCGATGCAAAATTACCAAAACTATCTATTCAATTGTACTACGTCTTAAATTATACTGTCAGAATAGTGCTTTTTCGAGATCTCACCACTTTAATATTAAGAGAACAACGAACTCAGTATAACAAACATTCCAGATTGAATATATTACTCATTACTACAATAAGAAAGAAAACAGTTAAAAACGATTAATATCATTTGCATTAGTGCACTTTTAGGGAATCAAATTATTTGATATTTCAAATTTTACTCTGAAGCCAAAGTTAAAAAAAACACGAGCACAATTGATATTCCTATTCAAACATCATGCGATAACTTAAGCCATGTATAACAGAAATGTTATTATAAGAGACGCAATTTATTCGAAAAAGCATTTATCACCGTGGATTCGTATTGATTAGGACCTCATTTGAAGTTGTAAATATTACTTGGCAACGGACGGTAACACATACAACACCCTTGGTGATTCTTAAAACCGAGATAAAACTTCTCGGAAAAGCGATTTATTGTTTTCATTAAATATGTGCGTTACATTACATTGTTGAAAATGTGTACTTGAAATATTTTTTAAAACGTCATTCTCGCAGTGTGGGCAATTAATAGAACAGACTGTATTGACTCAGTTTATTAACTTACAGTAATGTAAATGTGACATCAAATATTGTGTTGTGTTGTTTATTGCATTCATGTATGATATCTTTTCATAAATAATACTAAACGCGCTTGTTTGAATATTTTATACAAAATGAACAAATATATTTTACTATGATACTTCTGTTTGATCACGATCCGCTAACACTGACATGCAAAAAGGAGTAATTATCCCCACGCTTTTTGAAAAGCGTGGGGATTGTGTGGTTATCTCCGCCGTCCGTCTATCCGTCCGTATGTCCGTCATGGCCACTATCTCCTCCTACACTATAAGCACTAGAACCTTGAAACTTACACACATTGTAGCTATGAGCATATGTGCGACCCTGCACTATTTGGAATTTTGATCTGACCCCTTGGTCAAAAGTAATGGGGTTTTGGTTGGGGCCAGGTCAGAGATTTTCACTTATTTTTATGCCCCCAGTATGGTGCACTGGTCATAACTTTTGCAATATTGAAGATAGCAACTTGATATTTGGCATGCATGTGTATCTCATGGAGCTGCACATTTTGAGTGGCTAAAGGTTAAGGTCAAGGTCATCCTTCAAGGTCAAAAGTAAAAAACCCAAATCCAAGGCTGTAAAGGGAGGAAAGTAAATAACCTGCCAAATGATATATAAAAACATATCAAAGCGGTGCATATAGTTACACAGTAATGGCGCAGAGATGTTTTATGTATTCAATTGTTTGTGTTAACTCATCTGTGAAATGGTTTAGCTCATCCATCCAATTTCTATACAAGAGATTATAAAATATTGGCGCAAAGGGACACCTTTATATGAGAGAAGAGATAGAATGCAGTCAAGCATAAAAAGCATGAGAAACTCACGGAATAGAGCCTCAAGAATCTATAACAGGGCTGAAACTTTCACTTTGTTCAATTAAAATTTTAGACTCATTACTGAAAATCTGTCACAAAGTTGTGTTTTTTTTATTGATATATTTATAATATCTTTGATGTTCATTACATACCTGTGGATTTATGTCCATAGATACATGATCAACTCCGGCTATGATCTCTTTTAAACCACAGGCCTTGGTTGTCAGTGATGTCTGACATGGTCATAATTGACTGTGAGACCCCCCCCCCCCCCTGTGAGACCCCCCCCCCCCAACTCCCCCCCCCCCTCCGGTTGGATCGGACAAAATTCAAGGGAAGTAAAAACCTTTAAAGGGAGATGGTATCTATACCTGCCAAATGATAAACAGTAAAGTTAATTAAATTCGGCGCAGTAGGGGGCATTGTGATTCTGACAAACACAGCTCTTGTTTATGTTATTTTACATTAACTTCTTCATTTCTACACCGAATTACTTCAAATGTATACTGAACATCTCTTATGACAATTCGGTCAATCTCAACTATGCATGGCCCAATTACCAACCCTGGGGCGCCACTGAGTCAAACATGCGGCGTGGGGATACGCGTCGGCCTCTGCCGCGCCATTCCCATTTATAGCGATTTCTTTTGTATAAATATATTGCGTGTTTGAGTACATCAACACACATCATGTATTATCGAAAGAAATTCATTGATTAGAATATGCATGTTAAATAATATATACTTAAAGGGGCCTTTTCACAGATTTTGGCATTTTTAACTTATTCATTAAATGCTTTATATTGATAAATGTAAACATTGGATCGTAAAAGCTCCAGTAAAAAATCAAGAATAAAATTAAAAAAAGGAAAAGAACATTGCCGGAGCAGGTTTCGAACCAGTGACCCCTGGAGTCCTGCCAGAGTCCTGAAGTAAAAACGCTTTAGCCTACTGAGCTATTCCGCCGAGTACACATACTTGACGTATTTTATACCTTATATAAGCAATCTTCGTAGTTTCACAAAATTTAAGGACAAAACAGAACTCTCCAAATTATTCAATCGTTTCGCGTTGCAACGCTTTATAATTTTTAGGTTTTAAAATCGTCAAAAGATGCATATAATGGCTATATTAGACCATGGTAAATGTTCAGTATTACTGTTTCCTCACAAATATCATAACTAAAACGAAAATTTGCGAATCTGAAACAACTTTTTTCAATTTTGTCAATTTACCAAAGCGTGAAAAGATCCCTTTAATGCATTTTTAAACCAATACTATTATAACGATACCGTGATTTTAGATTCGGTTAATACAATGTGACACAAGAGTGCATACATTCCACGCAACAGACATATGTGTTTTGCTATGTTCTTGACATCATTCGAAAAAAAAGAAGTTCTAAATTGATATCAATATTAGACTTGCAGTTAAGCAAACCACGATTTTAAACAAACTATATAAGATTGATATTACCCATCTGGTTTGCGTGTTTAACACCATCCCGCAACATATGTATTATTAATAGATTCTTTATTGTTTATGCAAATCTTGTATCTACCAACGTTCCCATGCCTGTAATAAGTAGCACGCAAACCTTCTTACAATATTGTTAACAAAAAAATCCCGATGATATTTTTTTATTCGACTACGTATTGATTACTGATACATGCTTTAATTGTATAAGAACCATAATGACTCGTGGTCCCATGGGTCTAGTTTGTGATACTCCCCTGTTCATAATTTTCTTGTTCCTTGGCAAAACGTCTGTACTTTTATTTGTTCATCACTTTTTTATAGGCCGGAGTCCCAAATGAATGAACGTTGGTCCATAAACATAGGGCTAGCTGTCTTAAACAATGTGCAGACTTCATTAAAACATCGAATGCGCTTTCTTGTTGTTCACGCACGATCAATTGTAATAATCCCTGTCCAAGTAATAGTTCCATATACACATATAATTGTGAAATAATATCATTGCTAAATCGCAGCGTGTTTAATTAAGGTCAATCTAGATATAGCTGAATGGGAATTATTGCATAAACTCTATCTATAATGCCCTATGGTGGGGTGCAGAAACTGGACAAAAGGAGGGCTTGAACGGAATAAATCGTGCATTAACAAGGCGATTCACGTGCCGTTCAAGCCCTGTTATGTGTTTTTCATATCCATAATCTGGTCCACACGCAGTAACTTCCCTTCTCCAGCCTTCGACGACGGCGTTCGACGACTTTCCAAGCATAATTGGGGAACTGATGCATGCAGGGATAATGGCAATGACTATTTCAATCCACTTTTCAACTTATACCATCTGCACTTTCTTGACAACAGCTTTATTGTATTGGCAACGTCATTGAAGTGAAGCTTATTTACTCAACACTTGCAAAAGACTATGCTGTAAATTTAAGTGAGTATGTACCTTAAACGATCCTGCTGTAAATTCCAAAATAATTCCTCAGTTTTTAATTTGCGCGGCTGCATTTCAACTTTGCATTAATTCACCTCTTAAACACATTTTCGATCGTAAACTGCCTATCCGAAGGTAGAGTCTCGTCATTTCGGATGATGCCCGAGTGAGGCATATGTAAAACACAACCTTGAACTGTATTGAAATAATCGAATTATTTTGTCGATGTCGAATGAACAAAACATTGTTTTCAATGATATTTTAATTTATTTTGGTATGTGTGATTTGTTTATGCAATAATAGCGAAAATACACATTTTCTCGGACATGATCATCTGCGGGCGCTCTGCTGCGCACTCGGACAGGAACGGATATTTCGAGAGCCCGCAGATGATCATGACCTCGAAAACGTGTATTTTCCCTATATAGTAACATTACTATGTAAGGCTGTATACATCTTTATTAGCCTTGAATAAGTTAAGCAAGTTTAAACAGGTGCTAAACGATGATGCAGGATGTCTTAAATTAATCCGAAAATACAACAACAAACTATTACTAAATACACAATACCTTTATGCAAACAAACTTTAAGCGGAATAAGTATACACATTCATAATACGAGTCGCGTTCTAAGAAAACTGTGCATACTGCTTGTGCGTAAAGTGTCGTCCCAGATTAGCCTGTGAAGCCCGCACAGGCTAATAAGGGACCACACTTTCCGCTTTTATGGTATTTTTATTTTCTAGGAAGTCCTGTCTTACCGAAAATAAAGTTAAGGCGGAAAGTGTCGTCCCTGATTAGCCTGTGCGGACTGCACAGGCTAATCTGGGATGACACTTTACGCACATGCATTTAGCTCAGTTTTCTCATAACAAGGCTCAATTATGCATGCATCGACAAATCAAACTGCTTAAACTAGTTTCACATCAATGACGCGTATTTTATTTTCCGATGCAAACATCGAATTATGTCATTACATATGCGTTTCTGCCCTCAGCTATTCACCCGAAACACGAATGTTTTAACTTGAGTCTTTGTTTTTTGTGTTTACATGTTATATTTATTAACACACCACTTTATTTCGTATACCAAAATTAACGGGCTTACTAATCTGATATATGTTGTGTATTCAATATACACATACTAAATTAGATGTTGTTTACTGTATAGAGTGCTTAAACAATATTGTCCGTACATACTACACAGTGATTTGAATTCGATATCGACAGTCAGCTTTTAGACGCTACATGATGTCCACCATATGTAAAGCGGTAACTATATAGCAGTAACTGCTTTCCGTGAGTTCAAATACAAACGCTAGTAAGTGTTATAAACGAATGGCATTAAGGGGAATTAATCAAATTGGAATAGTTTACATACTTAGGTATAATAAATGAACAACCATACAGACAATAAAAATATACACAATACACAACATCGTTTACAAACGAATGTCTAGCCAAAGCATACGATTTGGTTAAGGATGTTTTCTAACGAATATATTGTGAGAACTCAAATCTTACAAAAACTAATTCGGTCTAGGAAAGTTGATTGCAATAACACTATACAGCATTATCTTCCCTACTATAATGACCATGTAATGTGTTTCCCTGTCGACGCGGGTTGTAATAACATATCGACATTGTGTTTATCGCTATACTTCGTTTTTAATTTGTGCACATCTGTAACTGTGTTGTCGGTGTACTTTACTTTTTAAAAAGAAAATATGTTTGGGCACAACCGAAACAATAATTTATGAAGTTATGTGTTGTATTTAAAATAGGGGTAACAAGATAATTTAAAATGTGGGTGAACAGAACAGAACAGAATAGTTTGTGACTTAAGCAAGTGAAGCTCATCGTCGTTAACATTCATATAAATAAATAACAGCATGCTGCAATGAAGTTCACACAAAAACACACATCATTTTAAAGAACAGTTAAACCAAATAAACACGAAATAAACATATTTCGTGAACATATTTCGCAACAATGGCACATGGATGGGGTTAATACATAGTGATCACACAGTGTTATGCGTATAGTTGTACAAACATAGCAATACTTACATAATTCTGACCTTATTTTCTTTGTAAAAATGTAATACTATATATCTATACAATGAATCACTAATGTTATATCTTAATTGTGATATTTTATAGTGTAATGTCCTGTTCTCGTTCAGCTTTTTTTAAAGTTACTTCAATGTCGATGGCACTGATTGAAATGATCATGCGACATATCATATCTAGCAATTAAGGCTTGCATGGTATTACTATTATTTAATCGATACCACCTCTGTTTATGCAAGCACACACTTAATCGATGTCAAATTATATCTAGTGTTTGTTGGCAAAGTCTGTGAACAAGTTCACTATGTTTAGGAAACAAATTGCGATATTCATGGGAAAAATATTGTACTTGTTGTATTTAATGTTCCTTTCTACTTTATGATATAGCTATATAGCCGTCTCCTTGTTGAAAACAGATAATTGGTAGTTAATAGTTACTACACAACATAACTAGGAAGATAAACATAACGTAAAGACACACCTTATTTGGCAATGTTAATTTAAGTATTAATAAGAAACATATGTTATGTATGTCAATTAGAATATATTTGGTGATATATATGGTAGTTACATGGTGGAAATCCTTTTTTGCGCTTGAAAACTTAAAATTATTCTCGTTTGTCGAAATGGAAAGTCTACTTTCGGTTTTAAAAGCGGTAGCGTTTGAAAAATATTAAATAACTTCCTTACTAGGCTATGCATTTAATTGTATTCATGCCATTTAGAATATACCTGGTGGTAACAAACTTGTAATCCGTATTTGTGCGCTTTAAAACTTAATATGATCGAAATGAACGGACGTATACGTCTAGAAATCCTACTTTCGGTTTTAAAAGCAACACCGTTTGAAAAATAATAAATTATTTGCTAACTAGATACCTGTTGATTTAATGTATGTATCTCGTATTTCAAAAATGACTGGTCAATATGTTTTATAAGTCCACGGAGCTTCTTTGTTATATGTGTCGTTCAATTTAATCCAATTACAGTTAGTTTTCCTTATACAATTTGATGAAAACGATTTTGAGTCTTTTATTTAATGCTTTCCGGTGGTTTATAGAGAAATATCAGTGAATTAAAACTGATCATTTCACGTCATTATCCCAGCAAAATTCGTTAGTTTAACTCTTGAACAATGTATATAAACTGTGAACAATGCATTCAATAAAAAGAAAAATTGTTGGATTCGGTGGATTATCGATTTTAATTCACTCGTGATCATAGAAAATATATATTTTCACTCGTGGCTAAGCCACTCGTGAAAATATTAATTTATATGATCACTCGTGAATTAAAATCGATAATCCACCGGATCCAACAAATATCCTCTATGTATCTGACGTATTACGAGGATTGTTTTGAACTTTTAATTCGCAATCAATCCAAAACATATTAACCAAAGAGTAATAATGGTGTGCGACGTCGCAAAATGGATTACAATGACCAGTCTTATATTTGGTAAGGACGCATTTTTACTTGTTTATACTAATGGATGGAGAATGTGTGCTTTAAATAGGTAAAACAATACTTGAAACATAAATTAATGAAAATATGTTTAATTTTCAAATTATCTTTGACAATACAGAACCAGCAGGAATGATACAGAAATTGATTAAACATAATTGTTTTAATTATTTTATATTATCATGATTGTTACAACCCATTATGTATACTGGTTAATAATTCCTCATTAAAACGTAAACTGGCTGCATAAAGTAACTGAGTAAATGCAATGGAAGTTATTATATTAGACACATAACAAATATATTCGAGCCGGTGATAAAGATGTGTATATAAGACTTATAAACTCCTCACTTGAACGAACATTTTATTTAAAAGAAAAATTACCATAAATAACTCAATTGTGTTATGCAATCAGTAACGCAGCCTTGATCTATTAGCCATATATTGCTTTTGCGTTTATTTAATTGTTGTATTCAAAATGAACGGGGCTATGTTAATGTTCACAAATGCCGAGTTGTTATTGGGAATACGAAGATGCATTTTTAAATTGAAATGATTCTTATTTTCATAAGTTTAAAATAGTTGTTATGTTTAGACGATCCCTAAAGTTGCTTGTATACATTATACGAGCCATTCTCTGTAAATATGGGGTTTAATGCATGTGTGTAAAGTGTCATCCCAGATTATCCTATGCAGTCTTCACAGGTTAATCAAGGATGCTTCTTTCCGCCTATACTTGATTTTTCTTCAAACGGAAAATATTATCAAAGCGGAAAGTGTCAACCCAGATAAGTCTGTGCTTGAATTTTACTTAGAAGAGACTTTCTTTAAACGAAAGATATCATAAAGCGGGAAGTGTAGTCTCTGATAGTCTGTGGAACTCATGTGTGTGTTGCGTTTATGTAACATTTAATGCAATTAGGCTAGTTTGAAAGTCATTTTACTGTTCGAATCCATAGTGCTGTTTGTGCCTATAATAACGTGTACATTTTCATTATACTTATTTAGCTATGATTGTCGTTTCACAGTATTTGTTGAAATTACGCACGAGTAAATAAATATACACAATAAAAAACACACTAAAAACCAACATCGTTATCAATCAGATTGCCGGTTAAAAGCATACATGATAGCCATCGATTATTAACTTACATGCATGCGTTAAATTGAATCGTACCCAATATAAACCCGTTCTAGCAATTGCGGTCGCAATTATATTACAAAAGAGTTGAACCCAGTCTTCTCCCATAATTGTATAAACCGACACTGTCAACAACAGTGCATTACATTTGTATAGAAAAATACATTATGAATCAACACATATACTAATCAAACTTAAAGAACATCACTTGTAGCACATACACGTTTATAGATAGGCAGTATGTATTCTAGTTAAATGTATACAATTAATGTGACTGTTACACAATAAAATATTCCGCATCCAATGTCTGTTAGTTCTGATTTACCATATGTTTTTTTGTTTAAAGTAGCTATACGTATACCAATACAAATACAGGTGTAATTGGGATTCCGATATTGTTTGTGTAGCAAACCATTTTCTAAAGCTGTTGTTTAAAACATTTACATAACTTGTTATAAGTTGTCTTTAAAGACGCTTTTGAGATTAACGTTTGTGTAACTACTACGGACTTAAAAACTGAACAGTGCATTGTTTTATCCGTGTTATGTTAAATGTCAATGTACAAGCCTGCAAAATAAACCATGCACTCAGTAAAACTTTGCATATAAATTGTATTCAGGGTTTATTCATTTCAATATACTACAGTAACAAGTAAATTACTAAATTAATATATTATGTTGGAGTGCTATAAAAGGTTATCGAATCAGTGAACAATTTAATGGTACTCCTTCATCATAGTTACACGTTTAAACATTTTTGTCTTGCAGATGCGTGTGCATAAACCGTTAACGCATTTATACTTTACACTGCATACGAGTATATCATGTGACTCGCGATTAACTTGTAAATCATTGAAAACAAAGCCCTTAATACAACGGATTATGTGTTGGATATGTTCACTGTTAGTGTTTGTAATTTCAGAGGACATCGGATTTTTCAATACCCATAATTCATAGTGATTTTGCAATGCGAGATAAAAATGTCAATTCGATGTAGTCATTAAATTGATATATATATATATATATATACGTTGCAGTGACAATTTGAATAAGTGTATTATACATAATGATTACATACGTACTTATAAGCGCAACATGTAAGTATATGTATATTGTATGTATGTTACAACACACATTATACTCAAACTTTTACTATGTATTGCATGAACATCTAAAAGTATCTACTAAACTGATTAACACATTGTAGGTGTAACATATCTGATCTCACACAGTGTAGGTGTAACATATCTGATCTATACTTTAGTTAAAGTTAATGGAGTAGAATGCTTGATGATAACAATCGTTGTGTATAATGCACCAGGGACAAACTAGCGAAACATATGTTTGTAAGTCTGCTTAATATGTGAAGTTTGAAATTTAAACTCAACAACCGTTACTTGGGATCGCCATGTCATATTAATACAGTTTTTGCATGTTGGGCAAGGAGCAGTCGCATTATCTGCTAGTAAATAATGTTTACTTGTTGTTCAGGCATTTTCCTTTTGTAGATGTTGCTTACTGAAAGTATGTATTTGTACATTTAACGCATGCATTAGCCGACCGTACACCACAAACATCTATTAGCACATGGGACAGCCGTCAAACCTTATACACGCGTATTAAAGGGTATGTATATTGTTTACTTAGTGGTCACGACTTTGAGTTTGGGGAGCGTTTCTCTTGTTAACATGTATTAGTCATTATACGCCATAAGCATGAGTAAGCACATTGTACACACCTTACCAATGAGTATTTAAAAGAAAGTTAAAATGCGTTTCTGAGAAAATATAAATATAAACATCTAGTGGTCACGACTTTGAGTTTCGGGAGCGTTTCTCTTGTAAACATGTATTAGTCATTGTACGCCATAAGCATTGTAAGCACATTGTACACACCTTACCCATGAGTATTTAAAAGCAAGTTAAAATGCGTTTCTGAGAAAATATAAACATCCCCGGAGTATGCATGATTGACTTTATAATGATTTACATACATCAACGGACGCATCGTTAAAGTGGATTGTCAACATGTAAACATGCATATAAGCTCTGTTACAAAAATAACGATAAAAGAGGCGGTTGAAGTATGCTACATGGACACATAAAAATATTGTTGTGAAGAAACTGTGCCTTGGTTGAAATAAACATGTGCCTGCTACGATGGAGCTAGTTAACGGTTTGTATTGGCAATACATATTTTCAAATTAAGTTTATGTTAACGTATTATTACTTTAGTTATTGTTAAAGAAGACAACATCATTGTAAGTAATGCATGCCATTTTATACTTCAAACAAAATTAACCACGTGGTGTTATGTTCATGACACTATTTAGAAGATAGTTCTGAGTTAATCTAAGCGTTGCAATTGCAGTAACAAAAAGCTTGATTCGCCATTAATAAGCGAAACATATTTACGCGTGTATCAATTCGATTGTTCTGCTTGCCTTCAAATGTGCAATATGGATGCAAGGGTCATTGAACTATACATGTAGAAACACTGATTATTTTACTTATACAACACTACCTCGTTTATGGTATACTTCAATAAGATTAAAATTAACCTACAAATGCAATTATCAAAATACATAATGCATAGTTTGAGTATACTATGCATATATTCTTTTTATGTAACAATCGACACTAAGCGGCAAGTGTTTGATACCGCGAACCATTTGCCAAGCTTTGAACTGACAGGCAATTGGGAAGATTTTCTGACCATCTCAATCTAGTTTCTAATGTAATCTGGATGTATCCAATTGTGATAATTAAATGGCAGACTAATGGCCCGGACTGACAGACTAATGTCCCGGACTCTAGCGTGTATTCGCTTAATGGAGTCATTTAAATAAAGCATTTATCGTGCGAACAGATTGTTCATTACTCGATTACATAAACAGCAATTTATAACTTGGGAAAACTGTTTTACAAAAACGTTTATTAAAGGTGCAATATTCAAAAGCTAATAGCTCATTTTCTTACGCAGACACGTTCAATAGGTCGCCCCTTTCATTCACATGTGTAGTACAAACATACATCAATGTTTCAATCATTAACCGTTAAGCGTGATACATGTCAAATATTGATGTGAGCAAATTTAGCTTATTGCATACTATACAATGGTAAAAGCTTAAAGTTAGGTGAATCAATGACACAATAAATATATTAAGAGTCGGTCTTAATTTATCATAATTAAGTGTGTACGCTACAAACATATATGTTCAGTTTTGTAAAAACTTGAATCAATAGTAAAAGAAAATAAACACACTAAGCTCGCAGAGGCGTAGTTAATATGGTGTCCTCATAGCGAAATTGAATTTATGGGTTCGATCCAATCGTTGAAGGCGTTCTTAAGACCCCCATCCTAAATATAATTTAAACAAGGCTATTGTCAAGCAATATGGTCCCCTATCGGCTCCACTAATGTCAGAAATTCCACCATTTTCACACATTTTTTGGTTGCCATAGCAACCACAATTTTTGACGTAGGAACAAAATGAAATGACGTGCATAATTTTTATTTAAATAGTAGAGCAAAAAATATTTTGGGTTTATTACAGATTTCCAAAATCAGCATAGCAATGTCTGTAATGCACACGTCTAAATGCTTAACAAAAAATATTAAAACGTTTTGAAAAAATCCCCACTTACTGATGTGTTTACATTCCTTAATGTTTAATTGTGAACCTCAGAAAGTCACGTTATCCTGCATCCTAATTAATTATCTACGAACAACAACGTCGATACAAGCTATTTGTAGAAAACGGTATACCTGTATTTGTTATAAAATCTCATATACGTTGTTTACCATGTCCTTTGTTTTCTTTAAGAGATTTGTAATATGCCAATCTTCAAATGTGGCTGGTAAGCAATTACACACACAGATACGAACATTATTACAAGTGCTATTTTCGAATAATAATCCTCTTGTCGTTCCTTCTGGCAATTGTTATTTTCATTTTCGATTGAAATGATGGTAATACTCACAGATTGTTTTAAGGCAGATCGCGTTTGAACATAAAATGCTTGTTATGCATAATATTATTAAATCAGTGTCATAAATCTCACTTAACCATCGGTAAATGCTTTCCCACATGTAAGCAACGCTATTTCATATCTCCTGGTATTTATTTTTGCAAATGCATTGAATTTCATTTTGTTTTTTAGCAAATATAATCCATCCACTCACTGCACAACACATAATTATCATCAACCGACATTATTTAAGAACGTTATGCAGCTATTGGAAATACCTTAGTTGTATGTTTACTGTGTCGTTTCTTTCTTTATTTTTTACAGACCGTTTTCCCGTTCAAATTATAATTGGCGGTACGTTTTAACTTAAGAATTTGAAGATTAATGTGACATGTACAACTCAGCAAGCTGCAGACATCGATTTTTAAAATATGACTTGCGTAAATTCAAGTATTCATACAATTATAATTTAATGAAACGTAAACATAATATTCAAATCAAAGATTAATGCGACAACGTCCCAGCATAGTGTGTTTAAAGTATCTCGTATCGATTGATATTTATTACCGAGTGCATATCCAAATTAATCCTATTTTGGATTATTTAATTTTTTAATTTGTATTTTCAAACCTGATGAATGTCTTGCATTTGTGCAATGCTCCTATATTACTTGTTTAAATATAATAAAGCATTTAGTAATACACAGTTATGTTTCCAAACCGTCGGTGATAGTATTCCTTATATTGTATGGAAATGATATTGAACGAATAGCCGTTCAGTATTAAAAAGCATTCTTTATTTCAGACATAATAATTGCTTCGTACACGTGGCGCCATAAGATATTAATCAGGAAGAAATGTTTAGCCAGGGTGCAGAATCACGTGACTTTGTTTGGTTCACAATTTAATGTTAATGAATGTAAACACACCGGAATATGCAGCTTGTTTTTCAAATAACTTGTGTAAATAATTGTTACATAAGAATTTGAGCTAGTGCATAACAGACAGTTTGTATGCTGCTTATGGCAATGTGAAATACATAGAATTACTATTTAACACGACTATTGTCAGGCAATATAAGTCCCCTATCGGCTCCACCATTGTCAGAAATTCCAGATTAATTTTGTTTATATATATTGGTTGCCATAGCAACCAATTTTTTTTATTTAGGAACAAAATGAAATGACGTGCATAATGTCCATATTGCCATCTATCCATGTTTCAAGTTTCATGAAAAAAATATTAAGAACTTTTAAAGTTATCGCAGGATCCAGAAAAGTGTGACGGACGGACGGACGGAGACAAAACCAATAGTCCCCTCCGGTGAAACCGGTAGGGGACTAATAAACCTGTATTGTTTGTCAAATGTGTATGTGTTGTGCATGTATGCATACGGTTATGCTGCACGCAACGAGAAATTGTGGCACTGATTTCAAACGTGTTTAAGGATTGATACTTAAATCAGACGCTATCGCCAGAATCTGCAATAAAAACTGTCTGCCTGTGCATAAAATATAGTTGCAAATGTATTCCAATAATGTGTGATATTTGCAAAGTGAAGTCTTAACGTTGTGTTTATGTCCAGCGGAGCCCATGTTGAAAACCACTGTAAACCGCGTTGATCATGCACCGTGAAAACCATTGATAAAACATGTATGCATTTGGTTAATGCATGTGGATTTCCCAACGTGTGCGATGCCTATCACATTAATATATACTGCTAAGCATATACACATGAATCACATCGGTAAAGAAAGATAACACTTGTTGGTATATTGTGCGAACAAATAATTCGAGTTGTCTTTCATAGAACGTTTATTGCAAATATAATACTCGTACATGTGTTACTAACATTTGTATTTAAGAGTTAATGACGCTTAAAAACAATTAATAAGAAAGATTATAACAAAACAAAATGCTTTATCAAATTGATCGTGTACATATTTATTTTAAGAACATACTCGTATTACCTGCCATTATTATGTTGATGCTTCTTAATAGTAATGTTTATTTTTCTGTTTCAGAAAACAACCTTTAGAATGTAGTTTGACGGGGGAAAACTTATTTCTACAAAATGGCGACTTGTCCCGACTATGGTGAGCAAAGTTTATTAAGTATATATATATATATATATATATATATATATATATATATATATATATATATATATATATATATATATATATATATATATATATATATATATATATATATATATATATAAGCGTTTAACCTTGTATACAGCAGTGCATGCAACTAGTAAGCAACTAGTAAGCCGAACACATTTCAACACATGCCTGAATTGTGGAGATTTATATGCTACTAAAATTGAGGGGTAACTGAAGTGATAATGTGTATACTGACTTGTGATGCTGAAAAAGGTTCCAAACACAACTTAAGTGTAAAACAACAATATTAAATCAACATTTTATATACGTAATACTTGATCCGCCATCCACATATTTGCTGTTGTGTTGCGTATTCGGAGATGAGTGAATCGCCGGTGGTGTCTTACTTATACAATTACATATCTTACAGTGTTAACATGAATGAAGAGGTATGCCTTTTAATATATATAGTGTCTCGATTGGCAAGGAAGACACAATATTGCCATCTACGTTCAGCCGTTATGTCAAACACGTATATAATATTGCTAACGTAATAAAGGTTTTGCTATGCGTTCTAGTCAACGTGTTTGGATGATGTTTTTTTCATACACGAACATGCCGTGCAGTATTCATTATGTCAGCTCTCTTTGAAAGATGGTTATATGTTATTTTGATTGACGTAAGTTTGATAACGGTCCATATTATATTTACAACAACAAATGCCAGACGCGCAGTCATCTGCTAATTGCACTTTCTATTCTAAGAAATAATTGTGAAAAATCCTAAGTGAACTTGATATACGGTATAATGAATCATTCAGAACATGTTTAGCAAATTAGTATGCTTCAAATCATGATTAACAACAATATGTACACGGTACCATATCTTGTTATCTTTTATCTTCTAAACAAATCAAGCCCTTCAGATATAGCTGCAGTTATCACTAGTGGCACTACATTGTATGTACTATATGAAAATTCTACCAATCACAACTGAAGCGCAGGGGTTTCTGAGCCTACACAATCGACATACAAATTTATATTAAACATTGATCATGGCATTGTGATGTTTTTCTATATATTATTTTCCTCGTAATACATCTATATCTATTTTAACAATGGTTTGATAATTAGGTTCGTTTTCATGTATTCAATTGAACCAAGAACCTTTAATGGTAGAAGAAACTGTCTAACAAGCCATTTTACCACTGAATAAAAAACTGTTTGATAACATTATACTACCAGTTGTTCGTGAGCTCGCACACATATAATTTTTTATGAGACAACCGTTTGGGTGAAACATGTATGTAAGTCGATGGGTCTATTACAATATCAGCAGCGTTTCGTAGGCATAGGGGTGCTTTAATGGTGAAATACAATTCCAGTGGACAGCTTTGAGTTTTTTTTGCATCTGAAAATAATACAACATAATATAAAATAATAATAAATATAAAACGCATAAACGCTGCAATAAACACATTTATATTTATCATTATACTACAAGCATAATTATTTATGGTATGTCATTATAGTGGCCATCTTTATCACAAACGAACAAAGCATCTGAAAGCAATACAAACAAAAATTACACGATAAGACATGACAAAACATATACAATGATATTGCAGACACATTTATCACATTTAGTACATGATCAACTCTTTCGTTCACGCCAAACACACATCTACAAGTCCGGCTGCTGCAAATTAATATATATGCACATATTATAAAGTGTTTTTTAGTATAAATTTTAATAAAATGAAGATAATAATTATGTTCCATGGAGCCGCTATTTCTGAAGTTGCGAGAAAATGTTAGACGTACCATAGGAACGCGTTAAATTATCGCAGAAATACAAAACAATATGAATGCTTTTGAGCAAAAACGGACTTCATCTTTCGACATTTAAACGTGTCTGCCAACTAACGAAGTCACGTGACTCAACCAAGCTTAAATAAACCTAAAGGGAAAGGTTTCATATCATGATGACAAATTCGTAAAATACCGAAGATGTGAACTATTATTAGAAGGATCTATTAAAATCAATATACTTGTTCCCATTGTTATGCTGATATTTTCTTATTAGTAGTTCGAACATTATATGGTTGTTGGTATATCTAGACATAATAAGAAGACCAAGATTGGATTTAACGCATATACAACATCACACTACAGCGTATAAACAGAATAATTTGAATAGTACTGAAAGAAAAAAGACCGAAATGATAATAGGTCAAGACATTCGCACGCAAACTTATATCGAATCTTTAACTTATCAATATAGTTAAGATTGCCGAAGTATGGGTTTTTGTGTCGAAATCGCTTTAACAATTTGTGAAAAACAACATCTACCCATTAAAATATATTAATGTTTATGGCATTTATGAATTCACTTTGAATAAGATAAAATCCAAACGCGCACGCTCGAATTCAACATGATTCCAAGATAAAAAACACGTTTTATTAAAGAGTTATTAACTGTTACATCGAGTCAGATTAAAAAACGGTACCTGTTCTCAAAACAAAATGCACGTGAAGAAAATGTAAGTTCAATTTGATGTAGTCGGTTAATACATGAGTTGTTAGTCATAACGTGTACGTCTCTTTGATAATAAGACATGTTGCGAACAAAGACGAAGACAACAGGGTATTAAGGTTATCTTATACATTTTAAAAGTTTAGGTATTTACGGTCTGAAAAAACTAGACTTAACATGTGGTTCAGTCATCCAAAACGATATCACGTGTACATATAAGCACACCAAGTCATTTTGAAATTTACGGACGGTAATATTAAGCGAAAATACATTTTAATTTATTATATCATGCTGTATCAAGAAACACGGGGTTATGTAGTGAGTAATATTGCATTTTTTGCTAAGCTAAGTAGATCTTTCGTGATCGAATTCTACTTACAGTTTTGTACATACAGGAAACATACGAATGGCTATTTGATCTTCAATTTACAAGAAACGACAGCCCTTCTGGGATTGTATATGTTGCAATATCTATCAGAGGTTTGATCAACAGGGAAAACAAGTATGTCTACGTTTGGCAATTACCTAAAACTTTTTGTAGCCATATTATTCAAGTTCCAAGCATAGTGGTAAATAAATAGTAATCGAGGTAATTATTACGAAATAAACCACTTTGTGAATATAAACAAAACAGTAAACGTCCAACCATATAATACTAACTATTTCTAGTATAATCATGCAAAACGTAAAATTTAGAAGGTAATGTTAATTATATAATAACAAAACATACCCATGCATGAAAAAAGTAAGAATTACTTATATACATATACCATTACGATCATTTTTATATGGAAATTTTGAATATATCTTTCAAAAGGTGTTAATTCATGCAGATTGTTTATTTTATTTGTAAATAAATACTTAATAATGCGCTAATAAGTATTATTTGTCTAAGTGTGTACGTCGAAAATGAAAGTGACAAACGAGACACTATCGATTAAATCAATATTCGGCGATTTTTATTCAATAAAAGAAAGGTATGACTTAAACGCAGCATTAATATCATTTGCATGATATAGTCGACCATTACACAAATGCTCGTTTTATATGTTTGTATGCGTATTGTGTAAGGACTTATGTTAAGTAAATGGACTGGTTAATGTGAAGCTATTGCATAAACATTTTCAGATATGTAATGAAAAATTATGATGCACTTTGATGAATTAAGTGTTACGTTTCCGCTGTCGAATGAGTATAGCAATTCGGTCCACGTAGAGCCTACACACTTCGCTAATTGATTGTTAATCTTAGTGAGTTCCCTCCGAAGGAGACACGTCCGCTTTCATCGTTCTTTACTTTACTATATGGAACTATCTTTATGAGATATTAATGACCAGATAGTAAATTGTGTAACTAGGTTGTGTTTTCACCTATCACGGATGTTACTGTAATTGTTCATTTTTTATTTAGTTATAGTAAATAAATTATTGTCGAGTTCATTATAAACGCGTAAACCCACCCTTATAGGGTGCACGCTCGGTTAAGTCAATATCGTACTGGTCTAGCTGCCGTCTAAACGGTCGTAATGACCACGTACATCAAGTATACAGCGTATTACAACGTAGTTCAAACAATAATTCAATTATAACATGAAACCGAAGTGCTCATGATACAGAGTTAGCGCAAAAAACAGCCTCACAAAGGAATCGTTTTAGATGCACGTGTACACGCGCGTAGAAACAAGTTTCGCGAAATCTTATCTAATGACGTTCTGTTCAATTAAATTATATACGTACCACTATATTTGGTGTGAAAAACTGTACGAAATATGAATAAAAACACACAATAAAATGTAAGAACATAAAGTATAGTGAATGTTTACATAAATTGTTATTGTTTCATGATGACATATAAGAATGTAGCGGTACAACTCGGATTGAGACAATTAGCCGTTTGCAGATGATGTCGTTGTTTAAGTTCGTCTTATCAGTGTTGTATTTATACAATAATAATTAGTAATTATCATAACGATACGTCTTGTAGATAATCCACTTGGCGGGAAAAAATGTTTTTTTAATTAATTGATTACTCTTAATATATTGGTAAACATAATAACCTTCCACCAATTTTACCTTATTCAAAATCTAAACCTTCCTTCGAACTAGGTTTGTAAAATTTACAAGAACACTACAATAACGAATAATGCCCTTACATTGTGTACGTGTCAATAAGTACATATATAGTTTAGCTGGGAAAGTCGACCAAACATATTTTAAAGACAGACAGACAGACAGGTGGTTTATTTACGTCTCACTTTCGTACATGTTATTATAGATACACATATAACAATATGGTACATGTAAGAACATGATATTCGTCTTCCACTTGGTTTATACAGTTAAAACAAAAACGTTCATTTGGTACAATACCCTGATATCGTCCAGTTTCTATTTTAAGTGGTGCTACACCACAACGGAATTTAGCAAATGCACTTCTACGGGACCTAGGTATAATATTATTATTAACATACGACTCAGTGTTATATGTTTGCTTAAAGAGCTTGTATGTTCTTAGTTTATTTCCTCCTCTGCCATGGGCAGCTTGTTCTCTGTTTATATTATTTAACCAAACAGCATTATAATCATTAAATTGATCATCAATACAGTTATTGGTTATGTATTTGCGTTCAGATGTCGAATAGCTATAACTTATGTCCAGCGGTACTTTCATACATATCTTGTGGTGCCAGTTCTTTGTTCATTTAAACACTTTGTAGTTGATACGGTTATTGTCCATACTATTTAACCGGAACCAGTTAGTGAGAATCGACTTCCACTGCCGTGCATATGGGGGAAGCCAACCCATATCTCCAGTTATTTCCGCGTTAGGTGTATATTTTCCCACTCCGAGGTAGAAACGACACGCTCTATGATGTACGGCATTGATAGAGGCATAGTCCTGGGTTCCCCATATAGCTGCCCCATAACTTATAGTTGGCCACACTATACTGTCGTACAGTTTGGTATATATATTATATGGCATTCCACCAAGTGATTTGAACTTTGATATAAGCAGTCCTAAGGCTCGAGTCGCCGACTAAGCGACATACTTGGCCGTTACACTATAGTCTAAAAATTCTGACAAAACAAGTCCGAGATATCGGTATTCAGTAACACATTCAAGTTCATTGTTATTACATGTGAATCTATAATTTGTTTTCACACCATTTTTATTTCGGAAATGCATTATTTTACTTTTGTTTGTATTGATAGTCATTTTATTGGAGGTACACCACGATCCTAAAATATCAAGGAGAATCTGTAGGTCACTCTCAGTCTCAGCAATGAGTACGAGGTCGTCAGCGTAAAGTAAGTAATTAATAATCATTTCTTCTATATGAACGCCTATTCCTGACTGGTTAAGGCGCAGGCTAAGGTCATTGAGAAAGAGATAAAACAATTTAGTTGACAATAAACATCCTTGTTTTAAACCGATATTTTGGCCAAACCAGTCGGTTCTATACGAGTTGACATTTACAGCACATTTCACATTTGCGTACAAAGATTGAATAGCACTGAGTAGTTTCCCTTGAATCCCGTGTTTTTCTAGTTTTGACCACAGAATGCGCCTCGGGATCCGGTCATACGCCTTAGAATAGTCCACGCAGGCTATGAAGGTTGATTGCTTATTCTTTTTACGACATTCAATAATATCAGTCAATGTTGATAACTGGTCTATTGTGCTTCGTTTACGCCGAAAACCATTTTGTTCATCGGCGAAAACGTTATAATCTTCGGCCCACTTCGTAAGTCTATTATTTATCACCGCACGGTATGCTTTGTTAATCGATCCCGTTACTGCAATACCCCGGTAATTGGTTGGGTCTCTTTTGTCAGACATAGGGTTTTTTAAAACCGGTGTAATTAAGCCCAAATTCCAAGAGTTTAGGATCTTACCCGTCTCAAAGCAGACACAGAAGAGTCTATGCAGGAAATGTATACAGGATTCCGACTGAATAACTTCAACTGGTATTTCATCATGCCCCGGGGCCTTGTTTTTATTAAGGGATCTCACAGCTATGTGTACATCATGCAAGCTAATGCCTTGATTCAGCTGCTCTGTATTATGGTGCTCCAAAATGTTAACTGTGTCATTATTCTCATCAAAATGAGTGTCTGTTTTACAATTTAGTAAGGTTTGGAAAGCATGTTTCCATTTAAATAATACTTTATTAATGGCATTTTTTAAGGAACCATCTTCTTGTACTGTTTCCATTGAAATGTGTTTAGTACGTTCCGAGCCTAAGCCTATTTTCCCAATCGATTTCCAAAACTCGCCAGATTTACTGTCCCCGCACGCTTTTAATAAGCTTTCTTGTGATTCAAACAAATATTGGCGTTTTTAAATGAATACCTATTAACTTGTGATATACAAACTTGCACAACAAGTGCTAGTGTGACTGCGTCATAATTTCTACCGCCATGCATATGTCTACTCAAACATCAATTAAACACACCATTATTATCTGACATTCTTAATTCGTTTATCTAAATTAGCGAAACAGATTTGAAATAACTTAAGACAACGCTGAGATTGAAATTCGTATGTTACGTATGGACTTCTTGTCAGGTTTTTGTTTTCAGACATACATAGTGTTGCATTTGCTTAGTAACGTTCACAACCGGTTATTGTCATTGTTTGTATTACTATCTGTATTGTGTCATGGACGAAAACTATTTAACCTCAATGAACCTCACTACGACAAAAAAGAATTGTGTACATTCTGTTATTATTTACATAATCTTTGAGTAAATATCATGTGTAAGTATCACTTTAAGTATACCCATTTTAGAATAAAACATTGCAATTATTTGCTTTAGTATATTGTCAACAATACACGGAGAATAATCCTATTATATTTACATTCACTCTTAATTTTTTTGTAGAAAATGAACGAGTTCATTTTGCGTAACCCGTACCCCGGCGATCCTGCCTTTGAAGGCGGAGCTTCTAAAATCGGAACAATTGTTTCAAGACGCAAACGCGTAGTTATAGGGTGACAAGTACCGTGATCGCACAACTTTTGTAAATATAGTAACAAACATGAATAAACATAACCCTTTTGTTTACTTTTGTTTCTTTGATGTTTCATTTCTCGATGTATCGATTTATCCCATCAATTTTCTTAGTTGTCAAATGTTTTTGTAAAAATATATAACCGAACCAGCTTTCCGTATTTTATTTTCATCACTTGAATACGCAATTTATGACCTATCTTGTGTAACGTCATTTCGGTGACGAAACATTTTACGAAAACAATATGGACGTGGTGTATTTTTTACAATTAAATATTTGTTTACTTGTGTTTGTCATGCATACCACCTTAAGAAGAGACACCGGAAGTGTATATCGTTGTAACTTTATCGTTATTAGCATTGGATTAAAGTTGCAATTGAGGTAAGCGTGCCGTTTATACAAAATTTAGTTTTTATGACCCCTGTCAAAGCTCAATACTAGCATTAATCTATTATACAGCACAGTTTCAGTTGCAATCGATGTTTTAATTGTCCAAATAATGTGCTACGTGTAATTATAATTAATAGTAAAACTTCAGAACTCCTTTTCTTCGCGCAGGAATAAGGAAGAACAAAACCTTAAGGGGCGGGTCCTAGCTGTTCCCGAAACTAAGATTACAACATGTGTTGCCTCCCTATAAGCATACAATTATGAGTTGTTTTTTATGCTTTAATATGTTTTAATTGATCCAAATCAAAGGACAAATATAAATATAAGGATTGATTAGCGCTTCACGGAATTTTCAAAACTCGCCCTGAGCGTTCATACTGCATAAACGCCCGAACAATAAGAATCGATCCTTAATTATTTCATGTTTATATTTAAGGGCCTATTGATAATGTATGTTCATGTGAACTTAGTGCACTTTAATCCGATCTGCCGAGTTGTTGCGAAAATGTAATCATTGTTAGCTTGGTTTGCGATAAATTATTTTATTTCTTATGTTCTTCATGGAAAGAAACTGAGCAAGTGTCACCATGGTTATCAACCACGTAATCTTATACTATTTACAGGGTGCCTGTCTTCGGATGTGTATTATTCAACTTAAAGTATTAACATAAATATATTATTTGGAGTCGCACGCGCTTACAGCTATTTGCATTAAAAACATTTAACTGTCAGTAAGAAAACACGCGGGAATAATGGCAAGCTGTGAATTTTAAAGCTGTGAAAATTGCCCTTGCGCGGTTAAGTAACATTGCCATTTACACGTCTAGAAACATTCCGTACAATGGCAGTTACGCATACTCGACCAATACTAACCATGTAGTGGATTGTGGGTTATCATGCTCTTACAACGAACGGGTATTTATTAATGTGCTTCAATATACATCGAGTCACACACACAAATTGTTGTTGAAACACAAAACATGTAACGATAATTGAATGCATTAATTTAAACACAATGACAAACAGCTACAAGTATTTTTTTAAGTTTTTTAATTATTATTATCATGCATGATTTGCATTACATTATTTTAATATATTATAATACATGCCGTTTCATCCTTTCCATTAAACACCTATAGTCATTCATAAACTTTATAAAATCTTAATAAGATATGTCATTTAAACTATTCTACCACGTGCTGTGTAACTTTAAACAAGTTGTAGCATGCAACTATCGATTCATTGCAAAATTATAACGACCTCCTAATATACGAACATTTACATAATCGGTCGCTGTTGGTCATGGTCTCTATTTTTCCACATAGAAGCATTTGTGGTTTTAGGCGATATTTCCTTCATTTAGTGCATACTTGATTATTGCAATAATTTATATTTGTGGATATAGAGTTGCTAAATTTATTTACAAATAAGGAATTTCGGACAGGAAATGATTTTCCAAATGATTATTTGCGTTTACAGTCTTAATGCATTTAAACTTCGTGTATATGCACTTGTAAACTCGAATTTCTGTTTTGTTTTGTTGTGTTTGTTTTACAGACCGTCGTTATGGTAAAAGTATCTTTGCGCATTAGATTTCAGTAACTGTGTAAACAGTAAGCGCAAATTTGTGTTTGGCTATATTTTAGTTTTTTAGATTAACTGTTCTTTACAAACACCAGCGATTTTAAATGTAAAAATAATTGTTACAGTAAAGCGCGCAATCTCTTAACAGTAAGGATCTGTGGTTCTGCCGGGAAAGAAAACATAACCCTATCGCATGCGTTTTCACATAAAATGAGCTTATTACAGTTAATTAAATCGAATTTAACGTAAAATATAGTGCCAAAACTCATTTTGAAATTTTTGTCGGACATCTTTTAACATGCCAAGCCTCATTACATGTGTTTAGCAAGACCATGTATGTTTCAAGTGCATCATTAACCTTTAACGTACATTATATATGTAAAACTCCAAGGTTATGGATAGGAAATCCTTCTTGATCTTTATAGTTACAATGCTACAATATTGTTCGTTATGATACGAGTTGGTAATTAACTATATATACTTGTCAAGTATTAAAGCAAGCATGTGCACTTTGATAAGCAATATGAACTGAGCAATATTTAGTATTTCAGGCTCGATTTCTGTCGCCTTTACGAGATGCTCTTAATTGTAGCAAAACAGTTGTAAACACTGTATGATAGTTGTATATAAACACGATATATTTTACTGTATGCAATATGTTACCTCTGCAAACGGCATCAGTTTTATGGAACATGTATTTGTGAAAGCGTGGGTACCCTTGTATGTGACGCAGCAACCTTAGAATTAATATTTCTATCCGTTTCGATCAAAATACGTCATAGACAATGGGTATTTTTAAAGTGTGCATATTTCTTATGCCGTTAGTGTTTTTATTAGAGTCCATGCGAGTTAAATATGCAATTGAATGGGTATGAACTTGAATTATTTTATATATGCATATATGCAAAGACCACACAGACATCAAACAGTCGTATTCCTTTAATTAAACCTTAAATGAACACATGGCGACTGGTTTTGAAAATAGCAAACATCTGCTTTTGGAAGTCAATGACGCTAACGTACATTGAACACAGTGGCTATTATTTTTACCAAAAACGCTTTGCTTTATGTGTTTTTCTTAAAGTTATAGACAAAGATAAAACCAACATTCCAGCTACGAAAAGAACACACGTCATGTAACACCAATTGCCAAAGTAAAGTAACTATCTGTTGAAATATTGCATTTTAATTACGTACTCTTTCTTTTTCAAGAACGTTTTGAGATTATGGAATCTTCATTGTGCGATAGGGCAATTATTCATTACAATTTAATTTCATAAGAATGATACGGATTAAAATGCAGACCCATGAAGACAAGAGGGAAATATTCATGTTGACTTCCCTTCAAACTTTATCGGTCTGTAGCTACCAGTATGCGTCCCAAATCATGTCATATTAAGGTAATTGCAATGCAACCGAATTAGACTTTCAAAACTAGCAGTATTGATTTATCTTTGATGTTATCCTTCATTTTGATTTGTCTGTTGACCGGAATGTCTGCATTGAGCTTTTACAGTTTAATACAGTTATGACAAAAGTATCAGTCAATCTGATTTTTGTAAAAGTATTAAATGTGTATGCATAGCTAAACAAACAATCATTTATTTAATTTACAAACATATATTCCATGACAAATAGTATGATGCCGTTCTCTCAAGATAATTCTCATAAAAGGTTCATTACAAATGTATGTACACGTGTGAAATAATTGAATACAATTGCAAGGGTACACTGAAAGATTTAGGTCGAAATGTTAAACCATTAAAACTGTAAGTAACATCTCATACACAAACAGGATGGTTCAGGTGTACTTGTGGAATGAACACTAGGTTATGTCTCTGACAAGTTATTGTAACACTGACACGATGCCGATTTACTCTGCTTGGTTTCATTTTATAAAACCGTAAAAAATACACGTGCTTTGATTTGTTAAAGAGTTGAATCTTTAAGAACTGCACGTAGATAAGAACTGCACGTTAATAAATTTACAAGTTTGTATCGTCATTTAAAATGATTTGTGATGATATAAGGATAACGTTTATGCACTTTTCCGGACAGTTTAAATCCCTAAAGCTCCTTATATAAGTTATAATGCACATTACTTTACATAAGTCAAAGAAAACGGTAATCTAACGTTTACGCATATCTGATGTGTATAATGTATTTTTGATTGTGATCTTATGTGTTGTTAGTTGCATGATAACATACACTAAAATAAGCTGGTCGCGTTATATATATATATATATATATATATATATATATATATATATATATATATATATATATATATATATATATATAACAAAGTCTCTATTAGTCTTGTATTATTTAAACAAAAACGCTCGACAATATGAGCGGGCCCTGTGGGGCGCAAAGATGCGCCATTTGCCCGTACATGATGAAGGCGGAATATTTCACAGATCCCAGCGGCAGGAAGTACAGCGTCAGAAACAATGTTGATTGCAAATCATCCCATGTTGTGTACGCGGTCAACTGTCGTCGCTGTCGCAGGTTCATGTATGTGGGAGAGACCGGCGGAACTCTGTACCAGCGACATCTATTGAATCTGTCGCGTATATGTACACAGCACCGTGACCCGGTAGCTGAACATTTCTACACAGACGGACATTCCATGGATGATTTCCAAATAATGGGACTCGAAAAACTCAGCGGGTCGGACGAGTACCGCAAAACCATGGAGCAATTAAGGAAGTCAAAACTAAGGACATACCGACCATATGGTATCAACGTGCAAGAATAAACGTTAATAAAAGGGCGCGTAAACAACGTTGACGCCGGAAATGCACGACGTCATTTCCGTTCATAATAAAACATCTGGAAAAAAATGAAGACCGTGAGGTCGAAAGCTTCGGCAAAAAATACATACAGCGTTTTTGAATATATATATATATATAAGGCTGTTCTCAAAAATATCGTTATCAATATAAATAAATGAATAAATATTAAATATCATATAAATAAATATAAATATATTTATTAATTTATATTAAGAACGATTTTTTTTAGAACGGCCTTACTTATTCTGGTAAAAATTTTCCTGTAATTATTACACAACATACATGTTAAAATGTATTGTTCAAAATGAAAGGTTTGTATCGCATAAACATTGTATTATAGCATGGAGGAATGGGGTACCTTCTCGGTGTAACCTTCCGAAACTCTCCTAAAATATATGTAATTTGTGTCAGAAAAAAACAACAACCATGCTCTGTTCAAGCATTACTAAATCAATACCGATTGTTATGTAATACTACGACGACAATAAAATGAAGTTAGCTGAGGACTAATGGTACAAGCTTGGCATCTTGTACATGCATACCTTCAATAATCACTTCTATAGAACGGTTATATTTGTCAGGAATTAACTAAACTGTTTTTTTCCCATTTTCATAATAATGATACATACCATTGGTAAATTGGAACAAACACGACGTTATTAAGATTGTTTAATTTAATAACATCCCATTTATTCATCGCTATTACTAAAAAAAACATGTCCAAACAATGCTTATCTCAGTTTTTACACACACAATCGGTAAATTAATGTTAGACGCATTCTGTTACAAATTATACACTTTAAATATTTACACTCGCTGCCTGCAGGCATAATTAAGTTATATACACATACAATGATGTAACAACTTTTGCGTCAACTATTCAAATAACATATGTGAATTTAGTAGATGGAATGGTAATTTTAGAACGTCCAAACCGTCAGTATTCACCGTTGTTTGTTATTTTAAACCATCACCGCTAACATCGAATTATATAACTTAATGCACCGACATTGGATGTGGAAATCGATCAGATGGTAATATTAAATTGCCAAGAGAGCGATAGGTTTCAGTGCAATCATTTTAAATCCAATTTGATGCAACGCGGGTTTCCCAAATAAGTAATATTCTTACAAATCTGATTCTTTTCTGTTTTAATCACGTCAAGATAATTTCAAATAATCATGTGGAATGTTGTGCATGCTCCGAAAGGAACATATTTTGATTGTGTAATTGTTCGTTAAATGTTCAATGATGGGCAATGGTAAAAGGGTAATAATAAAGGTTTAATTAAATGTTAATTGTGTAAGTTTCTTATAATGACACACCTAAACGATGTGAATGAAATCTTAAAACAATTACTTAAATTCTATATCCGAAAGTTCTACCAGAACAATGAGCAGATAAAACACATTATACACACTAGGATTGTTCATAAAGTTTGTAGCATGACTCAAAACCAATAGTCAACTTTAGCAATTGTAACACAACCTTTTTTAACACTTGTTCAGCAAGCAGTTGTTTGCCACAAATCTAGGTTTGTTCTTTTATATCTACGTTTGTAAACCGTGTTAAGTACATCGTTGTGTATACATACGGACACATAACTCGTTGTTAAATAACATGTACTCGAAGTGTTGGAAATCGTACATATATATAAATATTAATATATGTATATATTAATGTATGTATATATTAATATATGTATATATGTATGTATTAATATATGTATATCTATATATATATATTTATATATTTACATATTAATATATTTATATATTTATACATTTATATATTTATACACTTATATTCTATATATTGTAATATATTTATATATCCATTTATTGATATATGCATTTATTTATTTATTTAGTTAGTTAGTTAGTTAGTTAGATAGTTAGTTAGTTAGTTTGTAAGTTAGTGTGTTAGTTAGTTAGTTAGTTATAATATATAACAAGCAAAGTTCAGATAAGCGTTTCACGACGATGTGTCGCAAGCGTATTAACACTGCCTACTTAAAAAATATAATTGTTTAAAAACGTTATTGAACCGTAGTTTCCATTCCGAGTGCGAGTGAAATTATGTCAGTTTTCAGATATCGAATGAAAGATGACTTTTACGAAAAGACTATCAATGCCATGCCACATGATAGTATGAAGATGACGATGTGATTGTGTGTTTGTTGGATTTGTTTGATTTTCAAACGCAAGTTGATGTGGTTTCTAGACAGATAAACATGTGATGCTATTCACTTACAACAATAGAACATCACACATGCTTATATTGATGTTTATTATAGAATATCGTGTATGTTAGTAAATCAAATATCGAAATGAACAAAAGCCTCATTCGTACATTTATGTAAATCGGTTATTTGCTGTTAAAAGGAAGTAGTACAACATTTATCTAGTAGCATGACAACATCTATTTACTGCAAATATTTGAGCAAACAAACCGAAGGCCGGATGGACATGGTTTAGTCTAGTGGAAGAGCAACTCATTTTAATACAATAATTGTTAAACTTTTCCTATGAAAAAACCCTTAGAAATTCGATAAGTCATTTACGTGAATATTATAACATGTTATATTGTTTTGCGTACACGTAAAGTGTTCTAATTTGTTCCTTATTAAACATAACATGGTTGAAAATATACAATTGAGACACATAGATTTGGAAAATGGTTCACTGAATTATTTAAATCATATCTTTACATTGGATATAAATAGGTAACCTACCTTAACTGGAAAATAGCCATGCTCATTGATAATCTTCATTTTATTTAATACGCAGATTCGTGTTTTTTTTTTTTATAAAAGCATGCTTCTATATTAGGTCCTGTATTGGTAATGAATATTCATATTTTACCTCAATAAACTCGTACGGTAAATAAGTCATTGTAATTGCATACTTAAATTTTGTCAGGGACTGGAATCTCTGTCTGAAGTCAAATTGTTAACTTCATTCCCTGTGCATAGCTTAACTTCAGTTATTCGTCTAAAACTAAGTCAAATTAGACATTGCTCACTGCAGATGATTAAGTTGACACAGTTATTACTGATATGTCTATGATTGCAGAGTAATATCTACAAACGATATATACGATTTTTTAAAGAAATTATTGAAAAACAAATTATTACCAAATAACTCTATATTAAAGTTAAGAAATAGAATACAATTTTAAAATAACACATGCAGATAGCTTGGGTCGCCACTTGTAACGGTCAAGGTGACCCTGTGGTGATGCTTTGTATAATTTAAGGGGCATGCGGCTTACCGTGTCAACTGTTAAAATAAACTCATTTTGAGAAGTGTTAAGAACTTGTTGTGTTAGAACTAAACTTTATAAGAGGTTTACGATTATGAAAAATAAACACACATTAATACAACGTTTACAATTCGGACGCTTCAGCTTGTCTATGAATTTCAAATAAACCATTTATCTGACTCTTTGCATGATTTTTACGGTACTCTTCATACAATCTGACTTGCAGCCACTAATACATGTATTTCAATTTTATGAACAATAGTTCATCGGATGTGTATATTATATTTCGCTATTTTATTGCTTATTCCAAAAATAACAATGGGAACATTATAACACACATGTTCAGTTAATTCAAGTAGTTCTATTAACTTGTATGTTGAGTAATGGGTGTTATTTTAATAATGTTCAAAACACACACTTTTATTTTAGCATTTTCGTTACAAGGGATCTAAACACCTATTGTATAATTGTGCAAACAATTATATATCGTTAAATTTCATCAATCGATATATTGCACTACAGTTACTACAATGCGTATGGCAAACTTTCATATAACAGGAATAATAAAACAGTTTAACATGGACCAATTAACTTCATTATTAAACTATACTGTTGTATGCTTACGTTCACTTGTTAGGCAAGGAAGTTTGCAAAATCCAAACCGAATGGCTTTTCAGTTGCGATACATGGACATTATCAAGGGGCGAATATGGATTAAATTGTCAACCAATGCCGTCAAGCGGAAATTACCCACGCGGCGAAATTCAATCTTTTCGTAGAAAACATAACAGAAGAGGCAAACATTAATGCAGCACTGAGTGTGTCGTGCTTTGGGGATTTCAAAATAATGGACTTGTCAGGACATGTGGAGACTTGAGAAGCATCAATGTCTCATAACTGTTCCTTGTGTCCTGGATTATTTTTTTCAAGAAAAACTTGATTGCAAAAAGCAATACTTATATGTGTTTTTATCCTAGGTTTCGTTTTTGGTATAACATATTATAATTGGATGCTAATTTATTGTTTACTTACTAATTTATGCAACACCCGCATCCTGTTTGTAATATTATATCAAGCAAGATTGCATTACACACCGTATAACAATATAATATTCAACTTCTCAAGTTGTTTCTATTGAAATACATACATTCTATGTAATACACATTAATCGGCACTTCAGCCGCACCTGTGGAATACGATCAATACAATGCGGTCATAAATTAATTACAAGGAACCAATTTCCTAAAAGTAAAACACAAAACAAATTCTTTTCACTAGACAAATGTGAACAAAACGTCTGAAAGGAACGAAAATTGTGTTATCACTGTGATACTATAAAAACATAAGCACTGGGGTTAAGCGGTTTTAATGGGCAATGAACCTACACAAAAGTAATTCAGCGTGTAGCATCACAATTTAAATCAAAACGCTGAAGGCACTGAAGTTTTTGCTATTGCACAATTAACTCAGTTTTCAAAATTATGTTATAGCTTTTTAAATCGCAAGTTAAAACATACGCATTATCACTCCTTTATTCTTTATAAGCTAATCTTGCATTGTAAACCCTACGGGTGTACACTACGTATTGACGAAGTCAAGCGAATAAAATGTCTATTAGTTTCCTTGAATGTTTATACATATGCGTATGAATTAAATTTTAAAGTAACACATACACAGACATTGACTATTTATTATACTTTCTCAGCATATATTTTGGTTAACAATGTACTACACGACATGCATATGCTAATCAAACTCATGAAGTAGAAGACGATCATACATATTTCTAGATAAATATATGGAACTTAAATCAAATCGGCAGGTATACTCTTGAACGGGTATACAACATGTTTTATGTGCATTTTTCGTACGATAGTATTGGCTATGTCAACACGAAATCAAAAAGTCAAGTTAAGTACGAACTCATATAAATAATAATGACAATATACATATTTAGTGGTGATGTAATGGATATGGTCAAATTAGCAACCGGCAGATCACGGGTTTGATCCCCACCGCGGGCGGGTTCTTAAGGTCTCCCACATAGATACCAAGTACTGAATCTTGGCCCAGGAAACATACTCGAGGGCATTTCTGAATCAATAAGCAAGAGGCTTTTGATGAAATAAAGCTACCATACTTAGGTTTAAACTAATTCGCAAACATAGTATGGCAACACACTCCACATCGCTGATTATAATGTGTGCTTTGAAACAAGATAATTCAAAGATATGTATTATGGTTTAATGGCTATTTTTGCATTATGAGTCAATTATTTGATAGTTTGGTTCCGATATCGTCACACACGTGGAGTTCTTATACGCTTCTAATGACAAATATGAAGCATGCGTTTATGATATGTGCACACAACACTGTTTTAATCAAAGAATAATGATAAATGTTAGCCCCCGCTATGGCATATTGGTTAGTTGGTTAGTAAGTATTCTTGGGAGAAAGATTGTTACAGTATTTTATAAAATGATTTTAGGATAATTTACTATATTGTGAACTAAAGCGCCAATTAACCATCTATCTATTAACAATGATTATGCTTGTTCGTAAATAGTCATTTCAAAATGTGTAAAAAACAATAATGGTATATATAATTTGGAAAAAAGGAAATTTATGTTAAAACTGTGACATATATATCATGTTTAATTAACCAAATTTTTAATAAAAACAATTTATGATGATTCAAACAAGGTTACGACGACAACGTATGCTTATTTACATCCATAATGGCTTTGTTATTTTTATTAATATTAACAATTGCATTTTAGGTATTTTTGTGTACCATTTTCTTCACGTTTTCTGTTGTAATGGTTACATCATGCGTATGCTAGCTAAATTATTAAACGCATCATTGGATATAAATCACAAATATAAAAACATAGCATATACGTTTAACTTCACGATTTTTCACTAAACGATACCATTATGAATTCTAACGACATCATTATGACATTACAGACAGCATCATTTCTAATGTTGCTATTATCAGGGAGAAAAGCGCATTGTTAGTGAAATGGCAGTTCTCTTAATACTGAAACTGAATACTCATTAAAATCTTATCAAAAGCGAGAACGATTTTGCAAAGCATAATCACCCCCGGAAACACGATATGCTGTGAGAAGTTGGATGTGCGAGAAGTTGCCGATAGATGTCGATGAATTTCGGTAGGATAAGTAAATCCAGTTCTATAATTGCTTAAAGGCATTTTTGAATTAAAATATACGTTGGTGTATGCAACGGAGGTATTACCATGTATGTTAGAACAATCCTGGTTATTAATAATCAGGATTTATTGAAATATGGCTATTTAAAGTCGACGATGCAGGGATTTGTCCCATATTTAGCACTTTATTTACATTTTTTTTAAAGGTCTGCCAGTGAAAAAGGTTTTGCACCGACAATTATATTAACCAATGTCCCCGAGTAACATATCCGCCAGGGTTTCTTAAAAAAAATCGTATTGGTGGAAAAATTCGACTTTACATTCAACATGTTGATATTACCGTGTTGAACATATGTTGAATTTCTTCCAGCAACGCCTACGAGGCTCCTTAAAACACTTACTGTTTGCACCATTGACACATGAGGGATAATAAGTATTGAATTGTTTAGTTTGAAAGTAAAAATAGTAGGGTACACAAATACAGAAAATGATTGACCTGCAAACCATAATGATGTTTTTCATAAAAATGGTATTTTTCTGTTTTATAAAATTAAATAGTATGTTCACATATGAATAAATAGCCATTGGTTTAAATATAGTTTCATATTATCGTAAACTTCACTGTTTAAGTATCTACTACATTCCAAATAATATCATTCCGCATACATTATGTATTTTCATAAATTGATAACTTGTGCAAATGCCGGAATTCAATTATTTTAATGTCACTATTATTCCATCGTAAAGTTATTGTACCGTTAAAAATATGTTAACTTGCCACCGGTGTAAAATATGTGCACATATTAACTTTATAATCATTTTTGCTTCATTGGAATATAGACAGTACTATGTTAACCGTTATTAAACTTCAATTACCCCTACAAAATAGTGCATGTATACATCGAATATGGATAATGCTAGCATTATGTTTGGTCAGAAAAGAGCGCTATATCATGTAGATAAACTATGCGATAGACTACATATTATCTGTGCAACCGTCTTTTTTAAATATATTTTAATATAATATATGCTATTGTCCAAATGTGCATGCAGTTTTTATTATAGGCCGTAAACATAAAGCGAAAACCATTCATATATGTGCAGTTCACTTGACTTGGATTGCAAGTGTAAGACTCATTTTCAACGAAATACAAATCACATAAGCTGAAACAACTATAGAGTTTCAAACGTGTGGCTTACCATGGTGACGGAAGAACACATTACGTTTGTCTTTTAAAAGTATAGTTTATATTAATGTTTCCCTTGGAAATTACAAGACACCTGATTAATGCCTCTGACCGTTCTAATGGTGAACTATTCACTGCCGATGTGGTTAGTGTTATATCCATGGCAACAGTTGCAAATCTCAGACAAACATAACACGTATCTATATGTGTTGCATGTACTGAATTCCCATTATTTGTTAAATCTTGAACCAAAAAATTGAAGGTTATAACCAGTAGAACAAAATCAAATCGCAATATTTGAATTGGAAAATGCCCTTGATTTGATACGCAGCACGGTCTTCTTTCGTCTTAGGTCAAGTGAAACACTTTGCGTATATTGTTAAATGTAACCGATGCGATTGGCACGCATTCAATAACAATCTATTATATCACAATTTACACTGATTGATATCGTCGTATTCACACCTCAGCCATAAATTGTAGTGTGTGCTTACGTCCAATTACTTGGGCAAAAATAATAAATGCCAATTATTCATCGAGCGAACACGACTCAAACTGTCATCCCATGTCGACAGGCGGATATTAGCACCGCGGCTAATTTTAAGCTTTTTGTTTAAAACCCTAACGTCAGTGACAAACATCAATGTGCCACGCTTAAGGTGTCGTGAATTGGGAATTGTTAAATAATGGAAATTTGTCACGCCATCATGAGACGTCACTATGTGTCTTTTAGTTTATTTACCAGCTTATTAAATTCGACATAATACATGTCTTATTACATAAAGTAAAGAGGAACTGCAAAATATAATATATGTTTGGTATTTCTTCTTTGTTGTTCGTTTTATAACAGTCTATAGCGCATATGGTTTGACATTTATGAATATAAATCACATATAGAAAAGCAGGGCATATACGGGCAGTGTACTTGTAGTGTCCATTATATGATTAAAAAAATGAAACTGTACGACATCGTTATGAACTATCAGACATCATCTTTTCGAGAAAAAACTAAAGGGCTTTGGAAGAGCCGACGGAACTTTGCCATAAAATAACCTAAACAAAATTGTCTGCGTAGACTAATCAGTGAAGTTGCTTTTCACGTTCAATCAAGTATGTTCTTACATTACATATTTCACAAACGAAAATCAAGTATAGGTGGAAAGTATGTTTCCTGTTAAGATAAAAAGTAGCCCTTGTTTCAATTCAAAGCAAACGAAATTTCATCGTCATCATCATCATCATCATCATCATCATCATCATCATCATCATCATCATCATCATCATCATCATCATCATCATCATCATCATCATCATAATCATCATCATCATTATCATCATCATCATCATTATCATCAGCATCATCATCAGCATCATCATCATCATCATCATCATCATCATCATCATCATATCATAATCTTCTTCATCAGCTTCATCATCATTATCATCATTATCAATATCATCATCTTCATCATCATCATTATCATCTTCATCATTATCATCATCATCATCATCTTCATTTTATCATCTTCTTCATCATCTTCATCATCATAATAATCATCATTATCATCATCATCATCATCATCATCATCATCATTATCATCATCATCATCATTATCATCATCATCATTATCATCATCATCATCATCATCATAATCATCATCATCATGGTCGTCGTCTTCTTCGTCGACGTCGTATCACCATCATTATCATCATTATCATCATCATCATCATCATCCTCATCCTCATATCATCAACATCATCTTCTTAATCATCTTCATCATCATCATCATCATTATCATCATTATCGTCATCATCATCAGCATCATCATCATGGTCGTCGTATTCTTCGTCGGCGTCGTCATCACCATCATTATCATCATTATCATCATCCTCCTCCTCCTCATCATCATCATCACCTTCATCTTCATATTATCATAATCTTCTTCATCATCTTCATCATCATCATCATCATCATCATCATCATTATCATCATCATCATCATTATCATCATTATCGTCATCATCATCATCATCATCGTGGTCGTCGTATTCTTCGTCGGTGTCGTCATCAACATCATTATCATTATCATCTTCATCATCATATCATCTTCTTCTTCATCATCTTCATCATCATCATCATCATTATCATCATTACCATCATCATCAGCACCATCATCATCATCATAGTCGTCGTCTTCTTCGTTGGCGTCGTCATAATCCTCGTGATCCGATTCGTCATCGTCGCCTTCGTCTTCATCGGCATCAGCATCATCATCATCGTCTTCTTCGTCGTCGTTTTCCGAATCGTCGTCTTTGCCATCGTCTTTGCCATCGTCGTCAACATCATCGTCATCTTCATTGTCACCCTCATCATCATCATCAGCAGCAGCAAGTAGCATCGCCATGATCGTCATCATCTTCATCATCAGCACCAGCAGCATTGTTTCAATTATCAAAAGCATTATCAAAATGAAGTATCCGCAATATCAGTAATATAGTCATTATCATTATTGTAATTGGCTAAATCACTAGTTTTTGTGTATATATCAACAGGTACAAACTTCCTTTTAAGTTTTAAATGTATACCTGTTTTGACATCGACAGATGTTCGATACACATATGACTCAAATACACAAACAAATGACAGCTTCTTTTCAAATAGAGGAGCTTAATTTTATGCTTCCATTTGCCCAATTCAAATACCTGTGAAATAAGCGGCCGTTGCTTGTAAATGCTAAAACGTAACGAACATCTTTATTACTAACTAGTTTGAAAGATGCATCCAAAGAGTGAAGATTTCTTTGCAAAACCCACGAACATAGTAAATTAAACATACGCCTTTCATTTCTTGTAAATACTTTTCAAGTTATAAAACGATAGTGTTTATACTATCTAAGTGCAATGCCTTTTTTATAACGTGTAAAACAACGCAATCATAATTGTTTAAACACGTTTTGTCTCACAGATAATATACATACAGCAAATAAATCGCTCGAAATAAACGTACACCTTCATAAGACGAAATAACAATCCGTACTGGTTGACGTTGCATGACGACTGTTTAATGAACGTGTTTACACTTTTAATAATTACATATAGATATGTTATTTTTAAATTACATGCAACGCGTTTTGAATTCGTGAATTGCAAACATTGTTGTTTTGTTTTGTTCAGAAAAGCCATTGTCGACGAAAAATTGGTTCATTCGTGTTTGTTGTATTGCGTGTGCATAGATAAATTGTAAGTTCCACGCTGTTCTTCGATATGTCCACTTATATATGAAATGGTTTGTTTACCCAGTCTGATTACCATCGCGAGTTGCGGAGAAAAGCTTAGGACGAAATCAACAACAAGCGTGTACTTAATCACATAAAAGTTATACCAAACTGAATATGTCGAAAGTTTCTAAGCATTAAATAGCAATCAGCAACGTTAAAAGTATCTGAAATAATTGTTCGATCTGATGCATGCGGGTGATTGATCTCATCTCAAGACGGCACGTTAGAATAACGCTGTAAATGCTCGATATTCGTATTTAATTATAACCTGTGTTTATATTTTACATAAATTATTATCAATGAATTTGTGTTTTATCTATAATGTACGTGCGGTGTGTGTTTGTTAAAAATGCAAATTGTCCATAACACTTATAAAAAAGTATAAAAAGTATATATCAAGCTATGAATACAAATGCAACACGTTTCTATATTGATAATAATCAATCTTCATATTGAAACAGTGCTTCAACATTCTATGAAAAGCTTTACATTTTTCGAGGGCGGTCTCAAAAGCCGTACAACTGATGCGTATGCGCTCTTTTGTTATGCATAACATCAGTTAAAGTGCTATTGTGTTTTATATGTGTTCGGTTGTGGATGTAATGGCACAATGATATTTGACTTACATTTACAAATGGATGTACGTATATGATACTGGTATACACGGATAGCATGTATATATCATATTTTAAATAACATGTTTTGTTACAAAAATGGATAAATTTGCAACTAACGCAACATTTATGCTCGAATTATGCGTTGCTGTTTATTTCATTATGTATATCGACGAAACAACATATAATGATAAAGATTGCGTCCTTACTATGATTACCGAAGTAGAAAATCAGTAATGACTGAACACATTTTCCGTGCAGTATATGTTTTCGCTTTAATACAATTGAATCATTTAATCTCCTCACGAATCGTCTAAAGCCTACAATACAGAAATGCTGCTGTAATCGCAAATGTCGTATGTCATTACAGTCCAAGCTGGTGATGTTGAGGTCGTTAACAACAGTGAACGTTTTAGAAGATAATGATACAGACTATTAACACCATTATCAGGTTAAATGACACGTATGTTTTTACAACAACACTTTATCGTGTCAAAATACCACCACGTTTTTAAACGTATTTCCTCTGTGAAACATTAAACAGAGTACAAACACATGCCATACTTTAGCAAAATCCCAACGTACGTAGAGAGCTTATCATTATGTTTAGATTAAACCGTTGTAACATTCGGTCAACGGATGCAAAACTCGTTTGTAAGCAAACCTCAAAGAATGAGTGTTACCCGGTATGCTGCTTATGTTGTTGTTGAGGCTGTTGTTGTGGTAGTTACTATTTGATATAATAATGATGGGTATTCCTTTTTAAAGCTATGTTAAGACACAACAACTGTAAGAGTGAACACGTGGATCTTACACATGTAGATGTATCAAATAACTTGTTCATGCATGTAAACTGTACAATTATGCAAACGTGGATCGTATATTCCACAATTAAATACTATTTAGAATAAATGACACAATGCAATAAACAAACATTACTGTTACTTTTTATATATGTCCATAATTTTAAGTATATACGCCCATTCGGTATGGGAATTTTGCATACAAAAGAGCAACATATTACACAAAGGTAACCGATGTGTGTTCATTGTAGGCATAGCACGATACCCGGTTTCTAGTACCGGCGGATGTATGGGTACCATATGTTTGTCACATATTAAAGCCATATGTTTGTCTTTTATAATGTATATGCCATGTATAAACTAAATGTGTTTTTTAAAAGGTCTTAGAACGATAGCAAGTAAGGGATGTTTTTTTCCAAAATGATACAACCAATTATGGGACATAGTCTAGATAAATTTGCCACTGACTATTGATTGTAATCTTTAAATTATGCGTTTGTCAAATTAAAACTCAAAACTGCTCAGACATAAATCTTAACCCATTTATGCCTAGCGTCCTGAAAAAAGGACATTGCGGCGTCTCATCTGATTCTGCGCTGTTTGCTTAAATGAATTTCTTTATGAAATATTCTAAATATAAAAATAAAAATACTTGACACCCCCAATTTTGGAAATAAATTGATCCAATTTAGAAGGATGGGCGAGTCCACTGGGCATAAATGGGTTAATATTCACGTGATTTCAACGAGAATAGTTTTAGTTCATGCAGTAAATGCTCTCGGTGTTGGTCAGTTTGAATCATTATGTTATACTTACCGATATTCGGACAGTGTTATACTTACCGACATTCGGACAGTGTTATACTTACCGACATTCTAACAGTGTTATACTTACCGACATTCTAACAGTGTTATACTTACCGACATTCTAACAGTGTTATACTTACCGACATTCTAACAGTGTTATTTTTACCGACATTCTAACAGTGTTATACTTACCGGCATTCTAACAGTGTTATACTTACCGACATTCTAACAGTGTTATACTTACCGACATTCTAACAGTGTTATACTTACCGACATTCTAACAGTGTTATACTTACCGACATTCTAACAGTGTTATACTTACTGACATTCTAGCAGTGTTATACTTACCGACATTCTAACAGTGTTATACTTACCGACATTCTAACAGTGTTATACTTACCGACATTCTAACAGTGTTATATTTACCGAAATTCTAACAGTGTTATACTTACCGACATTCTAACACTGTTATACTTACCGACATTCTAACAGTGTTATACTTACCGACATTCTTACAGTGTTATACTTACCGACATTCTAACAGTGTTATACTTACCGACATTCTAACAGTGTTATACTTACCGACATTCTAACAGTGTTATACTTACCGACATTCCAACAGTGTTATACTTACCGACATTCTAACAGTGTTTTTAGTTAGCTGATGTGTCGGTAAGAAAAGTGTGTGTATGCTCATGTTTGGTGAATATTCCGATGTACAACCCTGGCTATCTTTAGTTATTTGCTTGTGTCTCTCTTTGGCGAAACATTCAAACATCAAACCCCTTGTCATTTCAGAGAAGTATGATAGCTTGGTAAAGGTATTGTGTAAACGTCCTCTTGTTAATTACTTTAAAGATTTATGCAATTCAAAAGAGACACTCACTGTATAGATTGTTGGCACATCGGACAAAATACAATCGACACGAACCACGGCTACTCCACTTCTTCTCTTCGTCTCCGAATGTATTGCACTCTCTAGGTGTTTCATCATTTATTACTTTCAATATACATATTAATATGAATCAATTCTAATTGTACTTCGCGCTACCCGGTAATTTATTCATTTGATGAAAAGTTTCAACGTGCTTTGGCATTAAATCGGGCTGTATCGGCTCGCTAAAATGAATGTTTTGCGTAGTATACATCAAATCAGCTAGTTGTTCCCGTGTTAATTGAAAAACAACTACACAATTACCAATTGCCATCTGACATATTCCCAAAAGTAAGTGTAATTTCTTAAATCTTAACGCTGAAACCTAATAGTTCAAGCCAAGATTCATGTAAATTAATATTTGAATCGATTTTGCAATTTATTCCATGCGAGTAAAAATACCTATTATTCCCAATCTGAATATGTTATGACGAAAATAGTTCCCATTTAAATGATTTTCGCGTTATTTTCCCCAACAGATACGGTACGGGCACCTTCCCGAAAAGAACAACACACATAAATCTTTGCTAATGGGTGCAGTGAGCAACATTATTTAAATAATCGCTTTACGTGTTCAAGCATAAATATAAAACATCGAGTTACAAATCAATATTTTCCTTTTATTTCACAAACGTTGAATTCGGGAATACTACAATGGCATGGGTCCTGGCAACTGTCATTCGACATGAAGCATGATTGATTACATTCGTCTTATTGAATAATTGCATACAAGGAACAACTAGAAAGCAGATAGCCATTTAGTGATTTATCATTTGGGAGGTTTTCGAGATAACGGAAGCTTCGACGCCGTGTTAAATGAAAACTGTATATATCAAACGATGTTAATCTGGATTACGTTTGAGGAAATGTCATACACACTTTAGAATTAGGGCACATAGACGACAGTTCTGATCATTGAACCTGCCAGGATCAAACTAGCACTCATTATATTTACGACACGGCACCTCACGCGTGTAACCTATTGAGTGACATACTGCTTATAAATAATTTATTTTACATATCAACAAGTTAGATGACTCATACTTGATTGGAAATGTCATTCTATGGAGAGTGCAACTATCATTGTGAAGCAATATGAAGTTCCCCGTTATATAATCCCCTCCGAAACAACACAATTTAAATAAAATATCTGGTAAGTCCGTCATAGGGAAATACCAGGCTCATTATATTTACCCACATTGGGTGATCTTATAATATTATGTGTTGGCTTGTATACAAGTAAAACGTTATGATGTATGAGTTTAATGCTGTAATATCAATTGAATTCAATTATGTGTTTTCATCGGTAACCTTGTCAACGCATTACAACACACACAATAAGTAAATCGATATTCCGGTATATCGCTGGATTAAATGGGGGGTTCTATTTTAATTTTATTACTCCGTGTATATGAGTAAGCATTTGATTATACAGGTACTAAGTATTCGAATCGATGTTATTTGTTGACTTAAAAATTCTCGTGATTTTTGTTCGAATGTTTACTTTATTGTTTTTTTTTTCTTCCTGATTAATACTATTCATCAACTACTAATAATTAAGCGTATGAAACGTGATCAGAGCGGTACACAACACCATACACAGAGTTTCACGTTTTACGTGTTGAGTATTTTTTGAGAACGTTCTAACAATATTAAAACAGCAAAATCATAAATAGCAAACATATGTATCCCTTTGGTTTATCCTCATAATCGTTTTAAATAAAAATGACTCGTCGTTTTTTGCAATTCCTTTTAGAGCAATTTCATGATGCTTATCGCCTAGAACGGATGAGTTTTATTTTTAGTGTTTTGACCGACTAAACAAGATAAAATCAACTGTAAATATAATACAATTGACATTAAGTAGACATATTGAATAATCCAACCATTAATGTTGTGTTTTTTTGTCGAAAGTGTGTTAAATATTTACTTGATTGCATTTATCATAAACTATATGAACCGTTTGGATTGTAATTAGACTTCCTATAGACAAATACTTGTGTTATTAACGTCAGTGGTATACGCAATACTGTTCCTTGCAGTAGCATTGCATATGATCAATTTGAAGAGTGTATATAGGCATATCAATTGGAACGTATTATCTACACAACTATGCATATGTGATAGACGTTGTTATTTGAAAAGGGTAAAACACTGAGCTTAGATTTTCATCAATTGCTGTGCAGGTGGTCATCGTTTGAATTAGTCCAGTTTTATGCACTGTTTTTTACCAATCAATTACAACCGAACGGCCATGGTTATATAAAACATTTATAAGAATATGAAGACTCTTTAGTACATAGAGTTTAATGGTAGATAATATGATCATATAGCAAAAAAGAAATTTATTAAATAGTATTCCATATATAATTGTGTAATATTTACTTGTATAATAGCTTAATGATCAATACATATATAGCAATAAACAACACATAACATATTTGACCAATTAACGTACGAGTGATTAAACACTCGACAGCATGCTTGTAAAATAGTTGCTTTATAAACCAGGTATGCCTTTTTTCTTCGAAATAACGTATACTATAAAACTAATAGGCGAAGTTAAACACAAGCATAATATGCATCAACATATACAATCACATTTTATATTTATATAAATATTGTTACGATGGCTGCAAATTACTGTTAGTTGTTTCACACTATACAATCACTTTCAAATAACACCTTTAATTGAAATAATACTATTCGTCTGGTTGCCTCATCATTGAGAGTGTTGACAGCATATAACAGTAATCATAACACTTAAACACTTTCTTGTAAACAAACAATAGTGTGCTTAAAACATAGCATGATTATAGTGTGCTTAGATTATCTTAATTACTTTTTTGAAAATTTATATAAAAATTTAAAAATAATACATGGCTTGAACAAAACATTAAGCATATTCATCTAAAAGAATTACATCTAAATATACACGAGGTATTGTGAGGTTTATGCCTTTCTTGTTATGATCGCCGCGTAGGACAAAAGGTCTTAGTCCCCATAGATTTAAATTAGTGCTTGTGTGCATTCAAACACAACATTCATCTCACATGTTTTCAATATATCGTTAATGGCAACCTTAAGGCGAAAATCAAACAACTCTATGAAAGCTCTAATTTAAGTCAGGGCCCTTTGTATTATATATGATCCTAACACAATAGACTGAATATGAACTCCGCAGAAAATGGACTCACGATGACTTTACCGTATTTATTTCATCATAACCACTTTATATTCGAACGGATTTTTACACACCATAGATGCATACAAACCAGATGTGTATGCGTACTATTTACCATTTACGGGACGTTACAGGCAATAACGTTTATTTTCACGTTCCGGTAAAAGGAGTACTCGCTATAGTATATGGTCTACACGTTCCAGAACAGGTTATTCACGCTATGTATATGATGTTAGCGTTCCGTAATAGTTTCACTCGTTAATGTATATGTTGTACACGTTCCGGTATATGTTGTACACGTTATGGTATATGCTGTTCACATAAAGATATAAATGGTGTACACGTACCTTTTTACGTTGTACACCTTGTTATAAGTTGTTAACAATATATTACAGCGTGCACAAGTTCCGGTATAATTTATACAAGTAATGGTATATGTTATTCACCGCTATATGTTTTTCACGTTCTGATACATGTTGTACACGTTCCGGTAAAGGTTGTTCACCTTCCGGTTTATGCTCTAATCGTTAAGCTATTTGTCGTTTACATTCCGGAGGTGTATTAAGTACGAGTGGCGATTTATGAGAACATGTTTCATAAATTGACAAAAGAACAGCAGCATTCAACATTACAAAACGGTATCACACAAAATTAATGGTTGGAAGGGCACACAGACTATATTATGTACAGTCGCAAAAACTCATGTTTAACTATTTGTATTACGTTTGTATTACTTTTATGTCGCACATTTCAACGTGGTAAATACTGACATATAAATGATAACGCTTTTATTTATTCTATTTTTTTTTTATTATACAGCTTATATAAAAAATCTCGTTAAAATATAAAGTATTCGCCAATACTTATTTAACATAATACACATTCTTTATGTACGTTGGTATACTCACTTACTGGCCGTTTTCATTAATTCGCATATTGAAATAAACCGTTCATAGCGTGTATTGAACAATCCTCCTGAATTAACATTCACTATAAGTGAACAATCAGAATCTTAATAAGGCTCCCAAATCTATTAGCACGGTTCCAAAATTAATTAAATTTAGTGACGGGGCAGTGCATATTTATGCAGATGTGTACACTATGCATTGTTCTTACATAGCAATATCTTTGCATATTATAATACAATCGATTCGACATGGACAAGTACAGTTTTATAAAGTATAAGTTATCAATGAACTAGGATCAATGAATTGATGCAATTATTACATTACATTGATAACAAAAGTGCATTTTTAAATCCGCCGCCCTGGGGTCCGCCGCCATTAACGGATTCCATTGATATGCTAGAAATTAATCACATACAATATAATATCTATGACCGTGTCTTGATATTTTTAACGGGTTGAATAAGCTTAGGATATCTCATTAAAAATATTTTTAATATGTCTGGCAAATTTCCTGCTTCAATCTAGCCGTTCCCTCTAAACTAGGATTGATATTTACTGATCTTATTCAAATTGATCCCGGGATATTCTGAAAGGACGTTTACTTGCTAATTAATTTGATTTCCATGCTGTGCACTTTTTGGTTTAGAAACACTGCGACGCAATTCATTTTGTGAGTGACATAGGTACTGTGAATTGTTTGTATACGCAGAATATAAAAGATAAAAATACAAAACAGCCAAAGTAGTTTGCATTATTGCAGCGACTGCAATCCATCATCGTTTATCGGCCATGTAACAAATACTGGTAGCTGTGAGACGGCTGATCTTAAACTTATTCACCAGTATTTTCTGCTGATTAAAATCAAGCTTTCACAAGCTGTCTTTCTTATTAACAATAATAAATCATATGGTTGCTGTGTTGCTGAACCTGTATGATATTGAACTGATGAGGCAAATAATGAAATATAAAGAAGATCAATTCATATTAGTTTCTGATTATCATGAAAGATATCGCCGAGCCAATACGTGGTAATGCATTGTTGTGGTAAAGAATTGCGTTGCCTTTTGAAGTATATTGATCTTGTGGTATAATCGCGAATCTCGTCAGTGTGCATTTATTTGACGCCAAACGAGCTGCTTTTTTAGCTCAATCAATTTAACTGGTTCTCAAAAATGTGTTCAATCCATACTGCGGATCGTGTACATATAACAGATAATATTTATTTCAATCAATGATTTGCGTTAATATTCATTTGAAGAGCGCGTTAGAACATGGAAAGTTTTGGAACACAATTGCGACAAAATAATCAAATTAAGGAAATCAGTAACGCATAACTATTCTTGCACTGATTCTCATTAACTTACCACGTTTACATTTATATATCAAAGTATGGGAACATATTTTTAAAACAATATCTCCGTTTATCTCTGTGAATAAGCCGAATTAAGAGTCAATTAATCGTAGCAAATATATGTTTAGAAAACACATCTTTATAGTATCACATGGCACTGATTTTAATAATTGTGTCCCATTATTATACAATGAGCATGTATACAGGCTTGCCGATTTTAATACTTATTTACAATTGATATGATACCAACTTGTGAGTGTACGGTGATGCAAATGTATTGTTTGATTGATGTGAATGCATTTTTTAAATCAAAAAGCTACGTTCATGAATTGAACCAAAGATATAAAAATATCATATATTTCAAAACCTTAATATTTCAATGTTAATGCTTTATTAAAATAAACAAGCAACTCTGGGAATTTTATGACGCATAAAATTTGCCTTGATTCTTCATATCATAATAACATCTATGGAATAATTTTAAGAATTTTAAATGCGTTTAGTTTATTGCTGCGACATTTTATGATAAATAATAAGCATCAGATCAATAAGCTAGTTTGCCTGTAAAAACAATATAACTTATCTTACCGTATTGAGGAATTGCTCCTTAAAAAATGTGTAAAAGCAATTGAAAAATTAAAAAGGGAAAAACCTATATATTTTTGCCATAATATCTTATAGTTTGTTTGCCATGTTCTTTCCCGCAATGAGATCTACTTATCTATCTTTGAAGATTACATTTTATATTCGTGATTGTTTCCATTATATGCTCCTGACGAAAACACTCACAAACACAATATATAAGCAAGAGTTGCAGTTATTAAGCAGTGAACATCAAAGTGTACTAACTACATATAGCCATTAATGAACATGCACTTTGAATATTTTGCGCTTCATATTCAGTTATTGCAATTTTACTACAATGTTAGTGTCATGTTGGTATTTCTTTTAATTAACCCTATCAAAACAAAGTACATCAATTAACATTAAACTAAATTAAAGTGTACACATGGGAGAACATAATTTAGGTTCCTAAGTATTAACTGACTTAAGATTTCGTTGCAAAGTACATATTTAGCAGCAATGTTTCATGGAAACTTAAATGCTAATATAATATTGCAATGCCTTTAGGGTATTTCATAACCTTATCTAGTCATAGAAATCATTGTTATATAACATCAAAGTGTCATTGATCGTACCGGCGTGGGCATGTTTCATAACTTGTAATACACCACAATAATCATGTTAGGAATACGGATTTCTCCAAGATATCGAGACCGTTATAACATATACGAATATCACAGTGTCAGTGTCCTATTCAGTCATCTACCTCCTGCGTTTTCTTCTGAAACAAGTACATACTTGTTTACTTACATGTCAATACACATATGATGATTTAACTCCACACTAAACGCATGATTGCATCCGATACTTATTTATTCACTTAACACATACGTTAAATGCCCAATGTAAAATTCGACTAGTATTAAAAAAATACATACCTTTACCGTGCCTTAATATAAAAGAACAATTTCAACTTTAACAATGTGTGAGATAACTTTTATATGTTGTATTCATGGTGTTCGTTTGTTGAAAAAAAACCACGCTGAAAACATGATAAGATAAAGTATTATAAACATAATGATACCACTTAAACAAAGACATTACAGTTCTTTACGTTTCCTAGTATTAATACGGAGAACTAGTACAAAACAACATACACGAAGAAAATACGTATCTTTTTAAAACATATAAATTTAATTTCTAATATTTTATATACCGTAAGTTGTGTTTAATGATAACTCTATGGATGAAAAATTACGTACACCAAGTGTGTTTTGCAAACAAATAGCTCTGTCTACCATGGGACCAATACGGTAAATCCTCGCTAGTTGTTCAAGTTTAATATTTGGAATTCAATTAAGTGAAACAGATAAATTTACGTTAAAACATCGTTTATATCAACGGTGTTACATATATATTTTCGTTAAAAAAATCTTTTGTCGCATCAATTATAAGTGATCAATTAAAGGAAATCCATTAAACCTTATAGTGTTGTTGTAAGTAAATTTGTCATGTGTTATTTGTACCGAGTATCGAATCAGTTTTAATATAAAATCCATCAAAATATACGAAAATATATTAAACGTACACTCAAGATTAAGCGTAGAGAACCGAATGGAGAAGTTATACTGTCAATATGGGGCGCCACAATTATTGTTTATACGTTGACATAGAAGAGCATGAAGCTGTTTTGTTCGTTTCTTCAGTGCATGTGATCTTAGTCAATATATAGAAAGAAGGTCTGGACGGTATACAAGTACATGTATACGATTACTTAGATACTCTTGATGTTTCCCCTGTATAGTCAGCGTAATGAGAGCTTGTTTCTGAACATAATCTTTTGGGGATTGTTTGCCATTGAATAACGCTAGCGCATGTACCTGCACGTGAAGTTTCACTGCTTGACGACTTCTGTTCGTATTCAGTAAGGTTTCATTTGTAAGGAATAGTTGGTTTGAGCCTATGCGAAACATTTCTATATAACTAATAGTTCGGCTTTATATTTAGACAGTGCTTCGACATACTACAAAAGTCATTAACTTTCCTCGAGGGAGGTATTAAAAGCCTTCCTACGCATGCGTATTTGCTGTTTTTGAAAGCATGACTGAAGTAAACTTCCGATTGCTTTTAGTCATGTTGTTTTTTAAATTGCATAATGGCAGCATTGTCTATTTGTACATTAAATAACATTAGCTAATTGTACATTAGCCATTTATGTAAGGCTATTATACTGTTATACAATATTAATGTGTTTCGCATACTTATACTGTTTAAAAGAATTCC